>NW_017732082.1:300079-311270 GCF_001890085.2 Hipposideros armiger
TTCCCCAACACTGTTTCCCTTCCCCAATGCCCCAATAAAATCTTAAAAAAGAAAAAGAAAACTGATATTGATAATCCATGTTCAGTGTATATTCGAATTTTGCCAGTCGTCCCTATAAGGCCCCTAAAAGCCAGAACATTTTGATACACTTCTGCAAAGCACTATTTATTACAATGAATAATAGTAAGGAGCTTCTGTGTTAATTTGTTTTTGTTTCAGGTCATCAGTAAATGAGCATTTGCATTCCATAGCAAAGAACCAAATTCAGCTTGATCTATTTCATGTTTCCACACTTGGGCATACTTAGCACTATGAAACACATAAACACCAGAATTAAAATATTCTGCTTCTATAAAATAAGTAGTATTGTATTTTTGTCTTTGATACCTTGCATTTTTTAATCCAAAATGAATCCAAAAGATTTATTAGCAGATATTATTTGTCACTTAAAATCAAGGGTCACAGACATTTTCTATTTTTCACTTGAACCAAAATTAACATCATCAAAAAGGGGCAAGCAAAAATCATGTGCTGAGAGGAATACAATATCTGTTTTGTTCTATTTCAGCCCAAAATGTAGAACATGAATCTAATCATGTGGAAATATCACGCAAACCCAGATTGAGGGAAATTCTATAAAGTTACTAGCTATTATTTTTGAGAAATAACAGTGTCATGAAAGACAAAGGCCAAGGAACTGTTCCAGATTAGAAAAGATTAAAGTGACAAAAAATTAAATGCTCTCTAAGGAGGGGAATTACGATAAAGGACATTTATTCAGATAACCAACAAAATTGGAATTTGTGCTGTAGGTGATTGATAGTAGCATATCAGTGTTAAAATGTCTTGAATGTGATTACTGTAATGTGGTTGTGTAAGAGAATATCCTTGTTCTTAGGAAATGTACACATTTAATTATTAATGGTCCTGTGGTATGCAAACTACTCTCAAATGGTTGAGAAAATAGAGAAAGAGAGAAATGATAAAGTTCACATGGTAAAATGTTACTAATTGGTGAATCTTGGTAAAGAATATACATAAGTTCTTGGTACTAATCTTGCAACTTTTCTGTAAGTTTGAAGTTTTTAAAAAACAGATTAAATTGGAAGAATCAAGTTGAGCATTAATTTTTCTCTTCATAATTATGTTTTGAAGCATACAAGATCCTATGAAGAATATAACTTCTACCTTACTTTGCACTAATTCTTTTTCTTAATTTGATATTGAACATCCAAGAGCAAATGCATTTCCCTCATTATAAATGGTAAGTCCTGCTTTACTGTGACTGAGAGTCAGCTGGAGTTCTAAGAAACCTGCCTTTAAAACAAAGCAGCAAAATACAGATCCAGGAGCAGGATAATATGTCACAGAACCAAGAATGTTTTATGGAACGTGGTCTCAAATATTGGTTGAATAAGTACCTTTTTTGTTTGTTTTTATTTAGATATTTTATGACTTGGTCAGGCAGATAAATAGAAAAACACCAGTGGAAAAGAAGAAGCCTAAAAAGAAGTCATGTCTGCTGCTTTAGACCTGCAGTAGCAGCAGCTCTGAGCCAGGTAAGATGCTCAAAGCGGAACACATGCCTGCCTTGTCCCCTTACTTTGTTTTGGGCTTTCCCCAACCTTAACCACTTCCCATTTCACCTGGTAGGGTATTTCCAGGCCTCTGTAACTTGGGAAGGTGGTGTATAACCTATAGATATGTTCGTCTGTTGGGTAAGCTCTGTCTCCCCTCAGGAGATTCTAAGCTGCCTGAGGCAAGGACCATGTCTGTTTTGCTCACCACTGTGTGTCCAGGTCCTGGTACAGAATGGGTATTCAGAACTAGCGGTTGAATGAATAGAATGCCCTCCAAGGTCACTCCCAAATTCATGTCGAATTGAAGAGGAGCAGTGGTTCATCTGAAACAAAAGGCTTTAAGTGTACCTTTAATGATGAATTATTTTAAAGTGAACACACCAGTATACGAGGTGTGATAAAAAAATACGGTGAATGTTTGAATAAAAATGTATTACAGTAAAAGACACATTGCCATTAAGCCCCCTCAAAATACTCCCCTTTGTTTCAAACACACTTATCCCATCGTTCTTGCCACTTTCTGAAGCGGTTCTGGAAGTCCTTTTGTGGGTGTCTTTAGTTGCACTGTTGTGGCTGCCTCGATGTCTGCAATCGATTCAAAATATTTACTTTTCATGATCATTTTGACTTTGGGGAAGAGCCAGAAGTCGCACTGTGCCACATCCGGTGAATAAGGTGGATGAGGACACACTGTAATCTTTTTACTTGACAGAAATTGCCGCACCAGAAGCAATTTGTGACACAGAGCATTGTCATGATGGAGGATGAAACCGTTTGCCCATTTCATGTTAATGCGTTGTTCATGATCCATGATTTACAGCACACTTTAAAACACACCATCTTTCAACCGTAGCTCTCACACCACTGACTGCACTGAACAGGTTGAAACTTGTCACACACTGTTACCAAGGTTCGGGGCGCTGCTTCCTGGACTGAAGATCCCCCTGCCTTTCTTTGGATGGCGCTCGGCAGCAGGATTCACTGTAGTTTTGGATCACACCTCAGATATCGATAGTAGTTGTTCCTCCCCAAATGGAACCCCTGCCCTGATTCCTAGCAACATGGATTAGTATTGCCTCTCTTTGAACTTAATATAAACAAAAACATGTAATATATTATTTTATGGCTGTCTTCTTTTACTAAAAAATGTGTGTTTTTGAGAATTATCCTTACTGTGTATGGCAGTAGTTTATTTTATTGTATGACCATACTAGCAATATACCGTATATACTTACTTACATGTTCTGCTGTTGATTTACGTTTGGGTTCTTTCCGGGAACTAGTGTGGGTAGCTCTGCCGGGCACATTCTTATACACATCTTCCTGCACGTGTGCATGCATTTCTGATTGGTGTGTGTCTAGGAACGGATGACCAGATTGCACACTATATATATATGGACAGCGTTAGTAGAATCTGCTCAAAAGTTTTCCAGAGTGGTTGTACCAGTTCACACACCTCCCAGCAGTCTGTGTGTGAGTTCCACGTCCTGCTCAAATTTGGTCTTTTTAACTTGAGCCACTCCACTGGGTGTATGGTGGTCAGTGCAGTTTGGTGGTCATTTCCTCTCAGATATGGATTGACTTCTTTCAGTGTTTTGTCTGGGGGCTTCTAAGTATAGCTGACTTAAAGTACCGCTTAAGTTTTCATTACATGAACCCGGTGGAAAGAAATTAGTGGCAGCATGGAAGCTGCCTATCAAGTGAGAAACCAGGTCCTATGGGACCATTTGTTTGTTTTTTAATTATATATTTAATCCTCTGAACAGTTCCTACTTATCTTCATCAACTGTATAAATAGTATCATAAAAGAATATTTTTATGCAGTGGACTTAAAGATGTAATTTGTAAACTTGGTCTGTCCCAGGAGAGGAAAGTCAGCTGTTCCCACATGAGAATTGGTTGTGGTCTCTTGTGAGTCTCTTGGGCCCATTTAGTCGATTACCTCTTCCAGAACACCAGATTAACTAGCATGTGCTTCCTCAGATGAGTGACTTTCTCAAGGGAAACACTGAGTAGCTGTACTCCCTTCTTAAGGGAGCTGTGCTGCCTTAGAGGGGAAATGGGCAGAAAGGGGAAAGGGCTTGGGACTGCCTCTGGGAATTGGATTCAGGAAAGACAGCTCCTGGCCAAATGGCTGCTTTCGGCTTTTAGTGAAATCTTGATTTAATAACTATAAATCATCAGCTCCCTGAAAGTGATTCTTATTGCTGGTGTTTGTGTTTGTTTAGGTTAAGGATACAAAGGTAGGGAAAATGAGGGCCCCAGTTCCTGTATCTCTCTTATAGTTGACTGGCTGGCTTGTTGATACCATCACCTTAGCTGTTTAATTTCTAGTCCTCAGAAAATGTCCATTAAGCTTATGTTGAAAGGAAGAGGTGCCATCTCCTGGCCTATTATGAAAATTCACTCTTACACACCCTACAGTTCATTGTGAGTTTGATCTTAGAGGAGCAAGGTCTTGGCCTAGATCTAGAAATAACAGTTTCATCCTGGTTGCAGAAATTTTTAGACTCTGATATGTAATTCAGCTTGCAGTCTATTTAATGTAAGTCCCCTGCGATCTCTCTGAATGTTTGATAATAGGTCACTTAGCAGTCAGAATACTTTGCATGCAGAGCATTTTGTTGTGATTACAGACTTGAAGCATCGTGTTGATCCTGTTGGAAAGTACTGAGATTAGGGGGAAATTGAAACAGCAGTTACAAACATTTTTAGTAAGAGCATGTGAACTGTGAGGGCAGCATCCTAGCCTTAGTCTTCAGGCAAAATTGTATTGAAACATGTTAATCTCTTTCTAATATGTCCCACTTTTAAAGACCTAGGAGAGAAATTCATTGTCAGGAAATTCTGCCTTTAACCTAATTCTTTTCTGCTGAATAGTAAGACTAACTTTGAGTCTTCTGCCCTTGAATATGGGGCTTAGCTCTTTTTGTATCATCTCTTCTTGTCCTGACCTGTGTTAGAAGTGGTAATCCTAATATATACAATCATAAAATGGTTGAGCAAAGAATTTCCCATGGAAAGTTTATGCAGGCAGGTGCCATTTCCTTAGTGGAAAGCAACTTTACAAATAAGGTGATAATGGGATAGAAATGAAATAATCACTGTTTTCCTCTTTAGAGACAGGCCTGTCAGATATGTTATGAAACACTAAGCATAATAAAACTATTTTTTGAACATTTTTAGAGGGAGTTTAAAATAGCCCTATTACTGGCGCTGTTTAGTATAACTCAATTCTCTAGTAACAGTGAGCCAAAATCATTGTTTCTTTTTGTATTATTAGATAACCTGCTTGTTTAGTGTCGTCTTCTGGCAGCAAGAGATATATATGATAATATCTGTATCTATTCAATGTTCCAGATTACAGGAATGAAGAACTGTTGCCTAATTGGAAAGTGCCAGCATTCCAGACTTCAAAAAACAAATCTGAAGAGGCTTCTCCTGTTTTATATATTATGTGAAGAATTTAGATCTTATATTGGTTTGCACAAGTTTCCCTGGAGAAAAAAATTGCTCTGTGTATATCTCTTGGAAAGTAAGACAATAGTATTTCTCTTTTGCAATAGCAGTTATAACAGATGTGAAAATAAATATACTTGACTCTAATATGATTATACAAAAGAGCATGGATGCATTTCAAATGTTAGATATTGCTACTATAATCAAATGATTTCATATTGACCTTTTTATCATGATTCCTCCCTGTCAAGCACTAAAAAGTTGAACCATTATACTTTATATCTGTAATGATATAGATTATGAAATTTCCCCTCAAACTCATTGCAGCAGATAACTTTTTTGAGTCATTGACTTCATTTTATATTTAAAAAATTATGAAATATCATTCTGTCATTATATTCTAATTAAAATCGTTTGTGCATAATGCTTTGGAAAAATGGGTCTTTTATAGGAAACAAAAACTGGGATAACTGATTTCTATGGCTTTCAAAGCTAAAATATATAATATACTAAACCGACTCTAATATTGCTTCTTGTGTTTTACTGTCAGATTAAATTACAGCTTTTATGGATGATTAAATTTTAGTACATTTTCATTTGGTTTGTGTGTTTTTGTTATTGTTTATCGATTTAAGCCCTTCATTTTTAATGACCACATCGTTTTAAATGCAACAAGTAGTTCCCTTCTACCTGGTACCTGCAGAACACTTGGCTTTAAACCCCTAAGTAACTGGTGATTTCTCTAAGGACAGACCTTGCACTTTCTGTTCTAGATATATTTATTCCTACTCTACAGTAAAATACATCAGACTACATAGAATAGTTTTGTATATTCTCTCTCGATCTTAAAGATTGTATCTTATTGAATAAAATATCCTACTGTGTGTTATTTTTATATGTAAAAAGATACGTTTAATACTGTATCAGGGTTTGACTTTTACTATTGCAAATCTTCCACAGCTTGTAATTTTATCGAGGGGATCCTTTTGCCGTTGTTAATTTGTGGGTAGAAGTCCACCAGTGAAATGTTATGTCAGATTTTTCAAATCTGCTTTATTGTAGATTGAAAACCCTGAGCGAAGTGGCTGAAAGTGGAAAGCATGTAGAGGATGTGCCGTTTCTTCTACTCTGGCTGTATATCAGGTGGCACGGTAGTAGTAGTGCGGGGAAGACAGCTAGTTACAATGTTAGCCAGCTATATAGTGGTGCTTTTCTTTTCCTTCCCAGCTTTTTCCATTTTTAGAAAAGATGGGGCATAAGTAGGACATGGACCTCGGGTGATAGGATTTTCATATCCTCCATAGAGGTCGAGCACAACAGATCGTTAGCCAGTGAAGTGCTGGAGAAGGAAGGAAGCAAGCTTAGGAAACCCTGTGCCTTGTCCCCAAATATTTAAGGAGGAGACCAGTCCTAGAAAGTCCAAACCACTGCTCAGGGATCTAGATGCTGTCTCTTGCAACCAAGTGTGAAGTAGTGGTCATGCCAGGCTGAAACTTTCCAGGAGTGTGGTCAGCCCATCAGTCACAGAATTGAAATTTAAAGCTCAGATTTCAAATGTAAGCTCTGACCAACCTGAGAAAATGTTCAAGTATTGTAAAACGTATTTGGAAATTGTATTCTTTTGAGTTTCTAATAAACTTAGTTACCTAATACTTTACCTTCTACTGATCCACTTATACATATGTCTGGGATTAAGGGGCCAAAAATCTAATAAATGCAATAAGTTAAAAAAAAGAAAAAAGTGAGGCATTAGGATCAGTGTGTCCAAATCATGGTGGCATGGTTTAAGGCCCTCTAAAGTCATTCTTGCTTTAAAACTCACCTCAGACTTTCCTTTGGACTTAAAATTATAGACACACATCTCACAAATGAGTAAAAATTTCAAAATATTTCCTGTTACATAGATTATGCAGTTATTTGCCAGATTAAGTAAAAACCATGAAATAATAGGTCCCGGGCGGCCAGTTAGCTCGGGTGGTTAGGATGCAGGCTCATGGCACCAAGGTTGCCAGTTTGATTCCCACATGGGCCACTGAGCTGCACCCTCCACAACTAGATTGAAACAACTACTTGACTTGGAGCTGATGGGTCCTGGAAAAACACACTGTTCCNCTGAACCGGGGCCCTGCTGCTCAGAGCTGGCGTCCCAAGCCAACTCTTAACGCGCCACTCGGCCAGCCCCTCCTTTTTTTTTTCTTTAATTAACAGTTGGCATTCAATATTATTTTATATTAGTTTCAGGTGTACGTCACAGTGATTAGACACTTACATAATTTACAAAGTGATCCCCCATATTAGTCTAGTTTCCCTGATACCATACATAGTTATTACAGTATTATTGACTATATTCCCTATACTGTACTTTACATCCCTGTGACTATTTTATAACTACCAATTTGTAGTTCTTAACCCCTTCACCTTTCTCACCCAGGCCCCCCAAACCCCCTCCCATCTGGCAACCATCAGTTTGTTCGCTGTATCTATGAGTCTGTTTCTGTTTTGTTTGTTTTGCTTTTTGTTCTTTAGATTCAACATATAGGTGAAATTATATGGTATTTGTCTTTCTCTGGCTTATTTCACTTAGCATAATACCCGTTAGGTCCATCCATGTTGTTGCAAATGGTAAGGTTTCATTTTTTTTTTTTTATTATTGCTGCCTAACATTCCATTGTATAAATGTACCACATCTTCTTTATCCAATCGTCTATTGATGGACACTTAGGTTGCTTCCATATCTTGGTTATTGTAAAGAGCACTGCAGTGAACATAGGGATGCATATATCTTTTTGAATTAGTGTTTTGGATTTCTTCAGATAAATACCCAGAAGTAGAACAGCTGGGTCATTAGGTAGTTGTGTGTTTAATTTTTTGAGGAACCTCCAAACTTTTCCATAGTGAGTGGCTGTACCAATTTGCAAGAGAGATCATACTTGTACAAGATTCAACTCTTGGACTCAAATTTGAAATTATACAGGGACACACTTCTTGGCTAAGGAGCTTTAATTCTCTGATATCTATCTATACATCTGTAGCTATATATTTTTTAAATTCTTACCACACCATTCTTGCTATGTTCTGAAATAGTACATGGCTATACCAGAGGCTATCAATCTGAATCAAGAATTAATTGTTCTCTACTTAGAATAATAATTGGAATCAAGACATCCTAGTTGAGGAATGGCAGAGAGACTGTGAAACTATTTTGTGTTTTAGATTTTTCTATAGTTCAGAGAAATGAGGAAGAACCTAGGCTGAGGACTTTTCAGCATACATAACAAATACTATAGTTTGAAATTGCCCTCATCACTAACCAGCTGCTGCTGTGAGGTAGGCAATGTTTGTCAAAGAAACTGTTGAGGATGGTGCTGCAAAGTCCGTTACCGTTCTGTATAGCACCAGAAACCCAAAGCGGGCTAGCATGAAGAAATGTGTGGTTTTGATTTATTTATTGTTTTAGTTTATCCTGTATTATTCTGTAGCTTATGCATTGAGAGTAGGGAACTAATGAGAGCTTGTTCACGGCTTACACATTTTAAGTTCTTGAAGGGCTTCAGAATTGTAAGACAACGTGGATTTCAGAGCTGTGAAACAGAAACTACGATTTTGTTCATAAATTCTGTGTTTTCAACTTTCTTAGACATAAGATAATAGAGAAATTAAATGATTTGAAGAATATGGGAGTGGGGAGGAGGGAGCAGAAAGAAAAGAATATAAACCACTTTTATAAGTTATAATCTTAGGAACATTTAAAAAAGTAAATAGAAGTTTTATCTGAGTCCATCTTAAGAAAATGTAGACCAATAGTTTTTTAAATATTTTACTTACTGAATTTACTTACTGAAAAGATGTAAGAACAATAAAAAGAATTTGTTTACCCTCCATCCAGTCATCAGTTATTAACTTTTTGTCACATGTGTGCATGTCACACTTCTTCACTCCTAAATATGTTAGTGTGCGTAACCTTAGATCAAAGACATTCTCTTACACAACCACGACACAATTATTAAAATCAAGAAAACTGATATTGGGGGCCGGCCGAGTGGCTCAGTTGGTTAGAGCACGAGCTTTGGGCAACAGGGTCACCGGTTTGATTCCCACATGGGCCAGTGAGCTGCGCCCAAGCTGAGTGGCCGCTGAGCTGGATGGCGACTGGACTTGGAGCTGAGCTAGCTGCACCCTCCACAGCTAAGACTGAGGGACAACAACTTGGCTGTTCCCCATCTCCAATTCCCCAACACTGTTTCCCTTCCCCAATGCCCCAATAAAATCTTAAAAAAGAAAAAGAAAACTGATATTGATAATCCATGTTCAGTGTATATTCGAATTTTGCCAGTCGTCCCTATAAGGCCCCTAAAAGCCAGAACATTTTGATACACTTCTGCAAAGCACTATTTATTACAATGAATAATAGTAAGGAGCTTCTGTGTTAATTTGTTTTTGTTTCAGGTCATCAGTAAATGAGCATTTGCATTCCATAGCAAAGAACCAAATTCAGCTTGATCTATTTCATGTTTCCACACTTGGGCATACTTAGCACTATGAAACACATAAACACCAGAATTAAAATATTCTGCTTCTGTAAAATAAGTAGTATTGTATTTTTGTCTTTGATACCTTGCATTTTTTAATCCAAAATGAATCCAAAAGATTTATTAGCAGATATTATTTGTCACTTAAAATCAAGGGTCACAGACATTTTCTATTTTTCACTTGAACCAAAATTAACATCATCAAAAAGGGGCAAGCAAAAATCATGTGCTGAGAGGAATACAATATCTGTTTTGTTCTATTTCAGCCCAAAATGTAGAACATGAATCTAATCATGTGGAAATATCACGCAAACCCAGATTGAGGGAAATTCTATAAAGTTACTAGCTATTATTTTTGAGAAATAACAGTGTCATGAAAGACAAAGGCCAAGGAACTGTTCCAGATTAGAAAAGATTAAAGTGACAAAAAATTAAATGCTCTCTAAGGAGGGGAATTACGATAAAGGACATTTATTCAGATAACCAACAAAATTGGAATTTGTGCTGTAGGTGATTGATAGTAGCATATCAGTGTTAAAATGTCTTGAATGTGATTACTGTAATGTGGTTGTGTAAGAGAATATCCTTGTTCTTAGGAAATGTACACATTTAATTATTAATGGTCCTGTGGTATGCAAACTACTCTCAAATGGTTGAGAAAATAGAGAAAGAGAGAAATGATAAAGTTCACATGGTAAAATGTTACTAATTGGTGAATCTTGGTAAAGAATATACATAAGTTCTTGGTACTAATCTTGCAACTTTTCTGTAAGTTTGAAGTTTTTAAAAAACAGATTAAATTGGAAGAATCAAGTTGAGCATTAATTTTTCTCTTCATAATTATGTTTTGAAGCATACAAGATCCTATGAAGAATATAACTTCTACCTTACTTTGCACTAATTCTTTTTCTTAATTTGATATTGAACATCCAAGAGCAAATGCATTTCCCTCATTATAAATGGTAAGTCCTGCTTTACCGTGACTGAGAGTCAGCTGGAGTTCTAAGAAACCTGCCTTTAAAACAAAGCAGCAAAATACAGATCCAGGAGCAGGATAATATGTCACAGAACCAAGAATGTTTTATGGAACGTGGTCTCAAATATTGGTTGAATAAGTACCTTTTTTGTTTGTTTTTATTTAGATATTTTATGACTTGGTCAGGCAGATAAATAGAAAAACACCAGTGGAAAAGAAGAAGCCTAAAAAGAAGTCATGTCTGCTGCTTTAGACCTGCAGTAGCAGCAGCTCTGAGCCAGGTAAGATGCTCAAAGCGGAACACATGCCTGCCTTGTCCCCTTACTTTGTTTTGGGCTTTCCCCAACCTTAACCACTTCCCATTTCACCTGGTAGGGTATTTCCAGGCCTCTGTAACTTGGGAAGGTGGTGTGTAACCTATAGATATGTTCGTCTGTTGGGTAAGCTCTGTCTCCCCTCAGGAGATTCTAAGCTGCCTGAGGCAAGGACCATGTCTGTTTTGCTCACCACTGTGTGTCCAGGTCCTGGTACAGAATGGGTATTCAGAACTAGCGGTTGAATGAATAGAATGCCCTCCAAGGTCACTCCCAAATTCATGTCGAATTGAAGAGGAGCAGTGGTTCATCTGAAACAAAAGGCTTTAAGTG
>NW_017732082.1:317655-324391 GCF_001890085.2 Hipposideros armiger
GGTAGGAGGGGATGGTGCGATTGGGGAGGGGCAGGCTTCCTTTAGCATTTTCTGAGTGGGATCCATGGAAAGGATTTCAGAAAAGGCTATACAGAGGGTGCCAACAAAATGTATACTCATTTTAAGAAATGAAAAACCTATTAAAATTACACTGATGGGAACCACTTTGAGCACCTCTTGTAATTGCAGAAGTCAAGTGTGACTCGTATTCATTTGTTATAAGTATATATTGAGTTTTACAATTTTAATAGTTTTTTCCTTTGTTAAAATGTGTATACATTTGTTTTGGCACCCTTTGTATATATAACGTGAACTGACTCAGTCTACTGTCAGGAATACTCTGGCTGTTGAGTTGAGAATAAACAGCCTATAAAAGGGCAAGGCCGGCAGCAGAGACCAGTCAGGAGACTGAACGTCAGTCCGATTCAGTGGAAGAAGCCTGGACAGGAGATTGACATGTAATATTTAAGAATGTGAAGCTGAGTAGAATCCCTGGGCTTCAGTACAGCTAGAGAGGAGGTCCAGGAACTCCCATCGTGGGACTGGGAGATGAAGAGTTAGCAAAGGAGAACATGGAGGCCACTGGTGACCTCGGGCTGTCAGCGGAGTGTCAAGTAGGCCTAGGAGGAAATGGGAAGGAAGACGCTGAAGACACAAAGCGTGGACTGCTCTATTAAGATGGGTGGAGCAACGCATGTTTGTGGGCTCGTGGGAACGATCCACTGGGGAGGAAAGCTGAGTAGACAAAATGGACGGAATCTAGTATCCAAGTGAAGAAGCTGACCCCGGTAGGAGTGAGGGCAGGCACGGACAACAGTATATGGGTATAAAAACTGTTAGGTCACGAAGAACAGTAAGTATCATAAAGAATGTTTAAGCAGGGCCGGCTGGGTGGCTTAGTTGGGTAGAGCGCGAGCTCTGAGCAACAGGGCTGCCGGTTTGATTCCCACATGGGCCAGTGAGCTGCGCCTGAGCTGAGCTGCCACTGAGCTGGTGAGAGTGCGTGGTCTTAACAAGGTTGCCGGTTCGACGACCGCATGGAATGGTGGGCTGCGCCCCCCACCCCCGCAACTAAATTGAAAACCACGACTGGACTTGGAGCTGAGCTGCGCCCTCCACAACTAAGATTGAAGACCACAGCTTGACTTGGAGCTGATGGGTCCTGGAAAAACACAATGTTCCCCTCCCCCAGTTCCCCAACACGGTGCCCTTCCCCATTGACCCAATAAAATCTGAAAAAAAAGAACATTTAAGCAAAGTAGTATGAGACAGAAGGACCAGATGCTTTCTGTTTTGGGAGATCTGAAATGCTTCACAGAGGGGAGTTTGAGGGAGGCATTAAAGGGTTGAATTCTCAACAGGTGCAAGTGGGGAAGAATTATTACAGGCAGATTTCAGGAAAAAGCAAGCACAGAAACAGATGGGAACAGGAAGTGATCTAGTTTCCGTTGGTGTTAATGTGGAAGGAATAGGCTGGAGGAGCAGATTGGGGCTGTATCATGGAGGCCTTGAAACAAGTTGGCCGTCTAGTGGGCTGAAGGAGGTAACAGCTGTAGCAGTTATCTTGGTGAGACGTGGAGAGCCAGGAATGGGGACATTTCACAACTGATGAGGATGAAACTTAGTGTTGCGTTAGTCCCCATGGACTCTGGTGGCCTTCCCAGTCTTCATTTCTCACTTCATCTCCCCCCTTTTAATGGAGATGATCTCTGAGGCATATGGTTTTGATCATTCCCAAACGAAAGTTCAGTTTAGAAGGGAACCAGCATTCATTCTTTGGTACTCCAAGATGTTAGAGAGGATTGAAGAGAAAAACTTTTTTTTTGCTCTGTATTCCTCTGCTTCACCTGACATGATTCTGCACACACACACACCCCGAATTTTTTGGTACCCACTGGGCATACAGTAAATATTGGTTCCCACCGTCACCCTCCCAAGCTTTCCTCTCTTCTCTGCTCACAGCATGAGACAGCAGCCCCTCTGGCCCTTCCAGCCTTTCCCAGGGTGGGGAACTCTACCATGTTGATTGAGAAGACTGGTGAGTGGGTCTTTAACTTAACCTAGCACCCCTATTTCATAGGTGCTGACTTTCCCAACATCCCATCATTCAGGCCTTCCCTTGTGGGTGAGAGGAAAGGCACGGGCCACTTCCTTAGCCTTGCACACCTTACCCTTGGCATGACCTACCAGTTGGATGGGTTGGGGACTTCGAAAGAGCCACCAGGATTAAGGGGATACTAGCATGCAAGTCTTCCCAGTTTGGAACATAGGACATAGAGCTGGGACTAGACGTTGGGCACTACCTGCCTTTCCTGGGAACTGAAACATTCAATGGAGATGTTTAAAGATATTTAATCCCTACACTCCCAGCAGGGTCCTGTGGCCAAGGCCGTGCCTTGCAATTCTTTGGGCCCTTGAAATCACTGATGCAGAGCATAACCCTTTATTTCCTGGGATATAACTGGACGTATCTGGACAGATGCCGAGAATCTCGGATCAGGGCTTCTAACACCTGACTACGTCGGTGCGGCCCTGTGCTCCCTGTGGTGATGAGCACGCTCCCTAGGCCCATGATGCAGTGTGGCAGTGCAGGCTGAACGCTTTGAGTGGGTCCTGGGAGGCTGTCTGCACGGAGTGACCAGTCTTGGCACCGCTGCTTGGGGAGCTGAGTCTATGCATCTTTTTTAGTTGCTGCTTTTACCCCAATTGGAAGAACCTCTGTTTTTGTTTTTCCGAGTGGAATTCGGGCTTTAAAATGTTCTGCCTGACAGCCCCCCTTTCCCACCACTGTACACTGATGACTGTGTGCCTGCTGCCTGGCTGGCACCCCAGCCCCTGGGAGACAATGCCTGGCGTGGGGCCAGCAGTGAGCCTGGAGGTGGGGAGGCGCTGAACACCCCGCTCAGCTTCCTTCGCCGACGCCCCGCCCTGGCCCTCCATAGTCACAATGAGGGAAGGAGGAGCCAGCAGACTCAGTGTCCTCAGTTGGGGTGGAGATCCCTGGCAAAGCAGGTTAGGAAAAACTAGGGTAGAGGCCAGATGTTGCCAAAAAGAAAAGGGGATGGGCCAAGTCAGAAAAACCGGTGCAGAGGGAGCAAGCAGCAATGGAGAAGACTTGGGGGCTGGGGCAGAAGTGATGTCCTCCAGCCTGGAAACTGGGATCCCCTTGGGATTAGAGCATGCATGGGTGAGAAGCGGCGCTGATCATCTGAAGGGCCTGAGCGCTGGGCTGCCCAAGGACAACGTGCAGGGACAGGAAGCTAGTGCGAGGGGTGAGGACCAAGGCTCCTCCAACGGCAGGCATTGGACTAGAATTGCCCAGGGAAGCTAGGTGCAGAGGCCCAAGCACCAGGCCAGGGGCAGAGGGGGCTGCAGAACAGCTTGGAGAGGGGGTTAGGGATGGAGTTTGCTCTCNTAAGTAGGACATGGACCTCGGGTGATAGGATTTTCATATCCTCCATAGAGGTCGAGCACAACAGATCGTTAGCCAGTGAAGTGCTGGAGAAGGAAGGAAGCAAGCTTAGGAAACCCTGTGCCTTGTCCCCGAATATTTAAGGAGGAGACCAGTCCTAGAAAGTCCAAACCACTGCTCAGGGATCTAGATGCTGTCTCTTGCAACCAAGTGTGAAGTAGTGGTCATGCCAGGCTGAAACTTTCCAGGAGTGTGGTCAGCCCATCAGTCACAGAATTGAAATTTAAAGCTCAGATTTCAAATGTAAGCTCTGACCAACCTGAGAAAATGTTCAAGTATTGTAAAACGTATTTGGAAATTGTATTCTTTTGAGTTTCTAATAAACTTAGTTACCTAATACTTTACCTTCTACTGATCCACTTATACATATGTCTGGGATTAAGGGGCCAAAAATCTAATAAATGCAATAAGTTAAAAAAAAGAAAAAAGTGAGGCATTAGGATCAGTGTGTCCAAATCATGGTGGCATGGTTTAAGGCCCTCTAAAGTCATTCTTGCTTTAAAACTCACCTCAGACTTTCCTTTGGACTTAAAATTATAGACACACATCTCACAAATGAGTAAAAATTTCAAAATATTTCCTGTTACATAGATTATGCAGTTATTTGCCAGATTAAGTAAAAACCATGAAATAATAGGTCCCGGGCGGCCAGTTAGCTCGGGTGGTTAGGATGCAGGCTCATGGCACCAAGGTTGCCAGTTTGATTCCCACATGGGCCACTGAGCTGCACCCTCCACAACTAGATTGAAACAACTACTTGACTTGGAGCTGATGGGTCCTGGAAAAACACACTGTTCCCCAATAAAGTTTAAAAAAAGAAGAAGAAGCCCCAAATTACAATCTGCTTGACCAGTAACATAAACTTGGTGTCCTCTAGTTTAGAACGTGGTAGAGAAAGATGACAGGTACGTACACTGTACTCCTTTGTCACATCCTGTTTAGTCCACTTGGGATAAAGATAGAACTGTGAAGGAAAAGGCCCTCTAGTAGTATGCAGAGCGGGACCAGCTGAAATCAGGTTCACATTACTCTGAAGGAAATCGCAGGTGTTGCTGGGCAAGATGGAAGGTTTTCCTGTTAGCGAGGTGGGTGTCTTTTCATTGTCCCTGTGTGAACTCCTTAGTCTTGGTTCCAGCGGGGAAGGTGCCTGAAAATAAGATGTGTTTTTATAGCTGAAAAAATCAACAAGTCCTCAAGAAGATTATATGAATCTCGTATGGTAAATACCCAAGAACTGACATTCTATTAGTATCTGTGGTTATTTAAAGTATAATGGCTTTGTTTATATGAGCATAATGTAACTTAAAGGACGCTTAATGTTACAGTCTGTAGTTTGCTTTTTTCCACTAAAACGCAAGAGACGTGAATGGCTTCGTAGTGCCCCCAAACAATCTAGTTTTAGAAATTAACAAGTAGACACAATCTAACTATGATTTTACTTTCCACCAGGGGGAGCTTCAGTATCAGTTAACATTTCTATAAGTGTTGAGTTAACTGTATTCAAGCCATCGCATTGCATCCCTCACAGGGAGGCACAAAGGCCTTCCCTCAGGAGTTGACAATACAATTGGGCAGGGAAGCTATATAAGCAGTTTATCAAAGGGATGAATAATCCTGTAATTGGTTGAACTGTGGCCACAGGGTTAGTTCAGGAATGTCTGCAGAACTGTGTTTCTCTCTTCCCCCCTACAACTTTGAACTAATCTCGATTTGGTACCTCCATCTGCCATCAGACCTGGCCACCATTTAGTCCTCAGTGAAACAATCGGCCGCTTTGAAGTTATAATGTACTTGGAAAAAGTTAATCCTTGGGAAGATACTGATCTTTATTTTATTACCAACTTGATTAAAACACGTTACTTGATCTGAAGCTGTTTTTCTCCACACACAAACATTTCATTTTCTGGGTCTGCCCAACTTCAAATGTTTTGCCTCATTGTTCTCATCCATACTTATGTATTTGTCAGCTCATGTGTTTCTGATTTTTGTTTTCAGGACAGAGGGACAGAAAGAAAGAAAGATCGCCTCAGTAGGTCCCTTTGTAAGCAATCACAGAATGTTAGAAGACATACAACATGCTCTTATAAATTGTATGTGGTTAAACCAGTGTGAAGAGATTGTCAGGTATTTGGAGGAGGAAAATAACTTGTAAAACAACCTTTTGTTTTGTTTGGGTCTTGTACTTATTTAAGGTGCTACTTAAATGTGTGTTAAAATAGCCCCTCTGGACTGAGCTCCAGACTTAAAAGGGCGTAGCAGGGCCGGCCAAGTGGCTCAGTTGGTTAAGAGCTCGCTCAAAGGTTTGAGCTCTGAGCAACAGCGGTTCAAGTCAAGCCCAAACTGAGCTGCCAACAGATGGCAGGATGGCTCAGCTTTAAAAAAAAAAAAAAAAAAAAGGGCATAGTGGTTTGCTGCTTGTCAGGGACCTGGAAAGGACCCATCTTGCAGGGAGGGAAATGAATGGGAGCTTTAAGGCAGTCTAACCACGCAGCTTTTAGCATTTCTGTTCCCCAAATATGCAAGTGACTGTGAAAATGTTGTACAGACATTGCAGCGAGCATGGGTTTTTCTTACTCCAGTTCCATCTTGGGTTTGTAGGATGTGCTGTCCACTTACTTAATGCCATGTTTTGCTTAAGTATTCTTGTTGAGAACAGCTGGAGACTTTGAACTGGGTGCCTGGTTCTGTTTTTCCAGAAGGCAGCATGGATTTTGTTTTGCAGACATTAATAGGAGCTTTAAAAGGGAATTGGGGGGGGGGGGCGAGGGTGCAAGTTCTTTGGCTCTGTTAAGAAGAAGCTTCCTGCAGTTCTGGCCCCAAGGTGTGACATACATTTCCTGCTAATTGCTTCTCTTAAGAATCAAGGGCTTAGCTGTCCCTTTAGAGGAAAAACCTTCATAAACCTTTCCATTTTAAGCAGTGATGTGACTCTTATTGTGAGCTGTTTTCAGTGCGTTTATTTTTCAGTTTAACCATGTAAAAATTCTTTATACAAAGCAGAACAAGGCATGATCATTATGGGCCTATCAGCAAGTATTTATTGTGCTGCTACTGTATGCCAGGCACCCATCTGCATATTGGAGATACAGTGGTGAATAATACAAACCACAATCCTTCCCTCCTGGAGTTTTTGGCAAGGGTGTGTGTGTGTGTGTGTGTGTGTGTGTGTGTGTGTGTGTGTGAGTGTGATGAGTGCTGTGGAGAACAGGGAAGCAGTGTAAAGGGGCAGGAGTGTTGGGCAGAGGGAATGCGGTGGTGGGCGAG
>NW_017732082.1:327796-337784 GCF_001890085.2 Hipposideros armiger
TGCAAGCCAGGGTGTGTAGCCTCTGCGGCCTGAGACCTGGTATGAAGTTCCCAGTCCCCTGCCCCCTTCTCTACCCAGGGCCCAGTGTCAGGGGCACTGGCAGGGCTGACTTCATGTTGGTGCCTGTGCGTGCGTGTGCATGTGCCAGAATTTGGGGTGTACATTGGGGGCTGGAGGTGGTGGGTACAGGGATATGCTGGGACTGATTGAAGAGCACAGGGAGAGGAGCAGAAGTAAGTCCTCTGGTCAAGCTCAGAGGCAATCTGGGAGAGGTTGTATTCTCTTATTTGTCTTGAGAGTTGGGTAGAGGAGGCTGAAGGGAGGCAGGGGACATCTGATCCTTGCTAGAGCCTCACGATAGTGCCCAGGGGTGACCGGTCTGAGGCCCTTACGCCCCTGCCCTGTCCCCCCAGGGCTGGCCAGCCGCTTCTAGCCCGTCGCTTTTCCTCTGGCAGCATGCGCCTGCGTCCCGTCAGGAGGGGCAGGCTCTACGGACTCCTCTCTCCCCCGTGCCTCGCCCCCCAGCCAGTGGGAGTGAGTTCCAGGACCTCCACGAACCTTTCAGGCCATTCATTAGCCCCCAAGGAGGCTGGGGGGGGGGGCTGGCAAGGCCTTAGAGCGGAGAGCAGATCAGAGCCTGACTCTTCAAACCATTAGGACTTGGCTCATTCAACTCTCTAGTCCTTGCCAAGAACGTGAGGGCCCTGAGGGCTGGGAGGGAGAGCTGGGGTGCTGGAGGGGTGGGGTGGGGTGTTCCCCAAAGCACGTCCTCAGGCAGTGGGGTCTGCAAGCACCATCTCTGATCTCAGCTCAGGCTGCTGCACTCTCCACACAGCCCCCCCTCCCAACACACATACACACACCCCGTCATCATTCTGTGGAAAAGTGTAAACTGCCATTTGGTAAATAACAGCCCATCTGGATAATATTTTTACACTGTACAAAAACATGTCCACACCTATTGTCTTCTCTGATACTTGCTACATCCTGTGATGTAATACCAGGGCCAGTATACATTTTTTAACACAAGAGACTGAGTTACAGAGAAAGCTCTTTTTTTCCAGCATTTTTGCCCTGGGTTACCTGGTTAGCCTGAACTGAAGGCCTGGTGATCTAACTTCCGCTGTCTTCTAGATGGTGTGCTCGACACTTCGGGGCCTTATGTTTAAATCTCAGCAGCCCTGCATTAGCCCCATTTCACAGGTGAGAGGAACGAGGCTCCGAGAGGTCAAGCCACATGCTCAAGGTCACACAGTGACAGAAATGGGTCTCATATTCTGGCTGATCCCAAATCCAGGGCTTATGCTGTGGTATTGGCAGAAGCGCCTTAACTGCCCTGGGTGGGAAAGTTATCTGAGGTGGACTGAAAGCTAGACACAGGCCCCTGCTCCCCCAGAAGACAGGCTGTGCTTTTGCTTTTTTTTGGAGCCTTACAGAAAATCTCAGTGTGACTTGGGAAAGACAGAGGGCCCCATCCCCCACAGGGCTCTGGGGAGTAGGTGGAGGTGGTGGGGACAGAGCTGAACCGGGTCTCTATTCCTCAGGACAAGTTTGAGTTCAGGTCTCAACCTGAGAGGTAGGTGCAGCAGAAGTGCTTGAGGGAGCCAGGCCCTGTGTCCTCTGGGAAAGAGAGGTCTCAGGTCTGAGGGAAAGAGAAAGGCGGGAGGGAGACCAGGCAGGCCGAGCGCCATGCCCAGCAGGGACCCCTAGCGGAACATCCATGCACACTGAGGCCACGGGGCCACAAAGACCCTGAGCAGATGCCTGAGCCAATCAGGGGGCCCCCTGTACCTGCCGGGGAAGTGGGCCAGGGAGGGTATTCACTGAGCTTCCAGCTTATTTGCATGTCCTAATTAACCATAAAATGAACCCCCGGGGCAGAGTTAAGCCATCGATCTCTGCTGACTTCCACAAGCTCCCCTTTGTACACAGTGCTCCCCACTCCTACACTCCCCTGCCTTGCGTAGGCCCCAGGCATTCCCGTTGTCCTCTCCCCTCAGCTTCAGTAAAACTGTGTCCATCACTGTCATGGCGGGAGCCCAGAAGGGGAGGGAAAAGAAAAAATGATGGAGGGGGGGCGTGTAAATGAATCGGCCATTAGCTTTCATTAGCAAAGCATGACATGATGGTTAGGGGCATTACATCAGCCCTGTCAGGACCCAGGCAGAATCCCCCCACCAGAAGTCATCATTCCACTTGCTATCCATGCCTGGCTACTATGGGAGGACAGGTTTGGTGGCTGTTCCTCCACTTGACTGGAGCAGATATGGACCATTTGTGGGGTAGTGTGAGAAGCACAACACTGGATGTCAGTTGGAACTGTTTTGGTCCCAGCTGTGCCACTGTGACCCTGGGCAAGTTGCTTAACTTCTCTGAGCCTCTCCATGAAAATAAGAGTAACAGCAGCCACCTCCAGAGTGTGGTAAGGAAATAAGAACGCAAAGATGACGATGCCAACATCTGTCAATCATGTTAGCAGCAAATGTCACTCTCGGCCGAGCGGCACGTTGGTTAAGAGCTGGCTTGGGACGCCAGAGGGCCCCGGTTCAGATCCCACATATGAGGGCCAGTGACACTGCCCTCCACAGCTAAGATGCTGAACAACAGCTCAACCTGGAGCTGGGCTGCCGTGAGTTGATGGCTACGGCGTAGGCTGGCTGCAGTGGGCTGCCATAAGCTACTGTGTGTAGCCGGCAGCCAGCATGAGCAGCTGGCAGCCAGTGTGAGCTGCGAAGAGCCGCCGTGAGTGGCCGTCCAGAAGCTGGCGACTGATCTGCCTCGCCCGGGAAGAGCACAATGACGGTGCCAACTTAGGCCAGTGAAGCAACGTCCTCCACAACTAGACTGAAGAACAAAAGGACAGCAATTTGTCTGTTCCCCTTCCCCCAATTCCCCAGCGCTGTTCCCATCCTCCCAATTCCCCAATTAAAAATCTTAAAAAAAAAAAAAAGTCACTCTCATTGTTTTGTTCTGGCCCACGTTAAAATTTCATTCCCTTGCATTCTTCTAACTGGTGGGTGACGTTGCTCCTTTCTTCCCATGGGGCCCTGTGAGTCAGGAACTGGGTCCTTCTCATTGCTGTGTTCTTTACAGCAATGTTTAGTTCCCATAGTGATCCCTGGCATT
Organism: Hipposideros armiger; assembly: GCF_001890085.2. Lineage (NCBI taxonomy): Eukaryota > Metazoa > Chordata > Mammalia > Chiroptera > Hipposideridae > Hipposideros > Hipposideros armiger. Next base: position 330,923 of record NW_017732082.1, read on the forward strand.
GGGAGGTGCTCACAAAGTTTTGTTCGATTGGTCTGATTTGCTGTGACTGGTCCAGAAACAGGAGTCACAGATGAATGGCCAAGAAGTGACTTGGTTTCCTGTAGAATCATTTTGATCCAGAGTGGGTGCCCCGTTGAATTTGCTGGATGGCTTCTCCATCACCCAGCAGCCCAAGGCTCCCTCCTCTCAGGACTCAGAGAATCAGGACTCTTCACACGCATTCTACACACACACACACACATCACCACCAACGACCAAAGGCAGCCACAGCCAGTGGGCCTTCACCCAGGACTGAGATGTCAGAATTCTGTGGTTTCACACAAAGAATGGGCAGGGCTTGCTCCCCAGGAAGGGCTAGCTCGGTGGGCAAACTCCAGGGAGAGGGGCAGAAAGGACAGGGGTTTGGGACAATCCTGTTGCAAATCCTGGCTTGTTCATTTGCCAAGAGGACCACAATACCTTCTAGGATCGTTCTGAAGTTTGAAAGACGTGTTGCACACACTGCTTGGCAAATAGTGAGCTCTCAAAAAAGAATTAGCCTTTCCTCCTGTAGCGTTGACCACCAAAAACTACACATCTACCATTTGATTGCGTAGGAATTTGGGAGTGACCCTACCCGCCCGACTGGAGCTATGGAAGAGCTCATTCTAAGCCCCCTCCCTTCATCCGTCCTGGGGGTGGGAGGTGGGGAGGGGGGGTAGAGGGGTCCAGGATGCAGGAAGCGCCTTGTTATTTTTCTTCTCCAGTTTGCTATCAATGCTCTGAGGGCAGGAAGGAGTCTTGCCTCTAATTGCAGCTGTCACCCCTCATCAGGCAGAGGGGAGATCAGCCAGGAGGGGAGGGGAAGGGGAGGAGAGAGGGTGTGCCTTCCCGGGCTGGCTCTGCCGGAACAGGGACCTGCATTGTTTTTTTCCCAGCCAGCGGGTGTTCCCGGCCAGAGTAAGGCAGGCTGGTGGCTTACAGGGGGACGGCTGGGGTGGTGTCGCCGCTTGGGCCACGTGCCCACCACCACTGCTTCAGAAGCTGAGCTGCTGCTTGGGGCCCTTTCCCTCCAGCCGGGCTGGTTCTGGCTCAGGTTGGAAGATGAGGCCCAAGGCTGCGCCTGGTGCAGAGGGAGGGAGGCAGGGGATGGAGCTAGGAACTTGAAATGAGTGCTTGGACAGTCTATCATTTGGGCACACCTTGGCCTCACTGGAGTATTCACACGCCCTATGTCCTGGGTGGGGGTTCAGCGCTGGAGACAGGGTGTTGGGGAGGAGTGTGTGTGCGCCCAGGGCCCAGCTGCTGCTCTCGGTCAGCCCTGGACTGGGCTGTGCTTGGACAAGGAGCAGGTCCAGCCTGCCTCCTCATCTGGAAAGTGGGGATAATACCCGCCTCACTTGCCCACTTACAAAGGCAGTAATAGATACGAAGAGGCTTTCCAATGTTTAAAGTGCTATACAAATATTATCGTTCCTCTATTTTTGGAAAGACAGTGGAGGCTACCCCAAGTACTCCGTATGCCTACACCCCTTATTCAGCCATTTCTCAGGATCCAGGTTCCTGAGGGGGGGGGGCGGAGTGTGAGATTTAATTCCTGTGCCTGCGAGAGCGCTTTGCCAGGGAAACAGTTATAAGGCTGGGACAGGAGAGACTTTACTGGAGGCCTCTCTGGGGAATCTGAGACCCCAGTGCCCTAACCCATACAGAATGTTAAAAAGAGGTCTTTGGGGGCAGTGAAGGAATGTCAGAAGGATTTCCTGGTTCCCTCCCCCTCCCCTGCTGTTACCTCCAGCCCCTTGTGAGACACACACACACACACACACACACACACACACACACACACACTCACCTCTTCCACCAGCCAGCCCATCACAGCCTCTCCCAACCACAGTCCTGCCTGCCCTGCCTCCTCTCCCTCCTTTCTGGGGCAAAGGAACTTGGAGTTAGGCTTTTGAAAGCCACTTGCCCACCCTCCTCCCCAGAGTCCCAGCTTCGGGACCTGGCCCTTTTGGGTTCAGTTCACTTTCTGTCTCTAGGATTCAGACCCAAACAGCTGTGTTAACATCAAAGCCAGAGGGCGATGCTTCCAGGGCCTTGGGGAAACTTGCGGAAGGGCTCTCCCCTTGCCTGGGCTCCGCTGTGCCTGGAAAGGGGAAGTGTCCGGAGCCCTTGGAATGGCTCCGCTTCTTAACCTTCTGCGAGCGTCCAGCTCGGGGCTCCGAGGATGTGGGTGTCACCCAGCCTGGTTTCTCCTTCAGCAGCCGGTCCCGGTCAGGCCGCACGCTCCGCAAGAACTTCCTGAAGATGTTTGCTGTCAGCGTGAACCTACGGCTGAGCTCCCGGGGCTGGCCCCTCTGTCCCTTGGACTCTCCTCCTTCCCCAGCCTCACCCTTTTCCCCACCCTTTTCCAGTTCTGGCAAGTCCAGCCAGTTGCCCACCAGGTCTGCAAAAACGTTGTCACCCAACACCAGAGGCTGTCGATTCCGGCCCCGGGACATCAACGTGGAGGTCCAGTCATCTGGTTCCAGCAGATCTGACCCCCGCTGGGCACAGCGTTGTTGCTCTGGCTGCTGTGTCCTGGGCTGGGGGGTCAGATCCCTCACACACACACTCCTATGGGATGGACACTTGCTGCTGTCGCTGCCGGGAGAAGATTGGCTGGAGGCAGAGTGTGTGACAGGCCTGGCATGACCTCTGCCACCCTCCCATCGAGAGGGCTGGGGCTGTGTCCGGGGACTTTCCGGGCAGCCTGGGACAGGACCCCCTCCAGAGATCTCCAGCTGTTCCAGGGCTGTCTGCACCTGCAGCAGCTTCAGCTCCTGCAGAGCTCCCATCATGCAGTTCATCTGATCCTGCAAGCCGTCGCCCACCTCCTTCATGGACACCTGTGGGGCAGAGAGAGACCACAGGGCCTGTGAGCCATGGGGGTGGGGGGGGGACGGCTGCCCCTCACTGGCCCTGAACCTAGACTGCCCTCCCTAAACACGCATCTCCAGAGTCATTCAGCCTGCCACTGACCCTACCTCTGTCCGGCCTAGGACAGTGCGGGCCGGCGCCGGGAGAGGAGGAAGTTTAACAGCGAGATGGCTGCATCGAGGAAATGACATTCACGGCCGCTGACTTGCAGGCACTCCATCGACTCTGTATAGATGCACGTGTATAAATAAGCCTATATCGAATCTCCCCAGCTGCTCCATGACGGAGTGACTATTGTCGCTCTCCTTTTACAGATGGGGAAACTGAGGCACGTAACTTTCTCAAGATTACACAGACAGAGGAGGAGCAGAGTCAGCTTGAGGGCGCACAAAGTTGTGGTGTGGGCAGACAGTCTTGGTCATTTTCTGCATCTGTGCTCTCTTCCTCCTCTGAGCCTCCCTGAGATGATGATGATATTTTATGAGCCCTTACCATAAGTAGTAATATGAATTGTGCTAAGGCCTCTACACACCTCATCTCATTTAATCTTTATATAAACCCTCTGAGGTTACTATTATTGTTCTCATTTGAACAAAGGAGTTAACCCTGGCGGGGGTGAGGTGACTTGCCTGAGGTCGCACTGTTCATAGGGCTGGACTCAAGCATAGGACATCTCACCCCAAACGCCCCAGTCCTAGCTACCAAGCACTGCTCGTTGCGGCTGGCAGTGGGACTGGCTTTAGGGGACCTTCAGGGAAGAGGAGCTCAAATCCCCGGAGAGAAAGGGTCGGTGGGGGCTTCCTTTCACTGCTGCTCACATCTGGCTGGTCAGGGGTGAGAAGGGAGGCCGGGAAGCTCCTGTTGGTGGAAACCCTTGCCCAGCTCTCCCCAGCTGTTCGCTCCCTTCCAAACACCTGTCCTGTCCCGGCTGCTCAGCCCTGGCTCCAGTGCTCTCCCTGCCTTTTCAGCCCAACTGGCGCTGCTGCCCTGGCCCAGAGTGGGGACACTGGAGGCCAGTTCCCCAGCCCCTTTGTGGGCGTCGAAGGCCCAAGTCCCAAGTGCCAGCTGGAAGGGGCTGAGAGATTGACTTGGGTGAGGGCCGAGTTTGGAGGCTGGGCAAGGGATGCTTCGTCTGATAACATTCACGAGGTTCCGTCCTGGGCCCAAGCTGCCTTGGTCCCGCCAGCTCCCTCCCTAGATCTGCTCAGGTTACCAACAGCAAACCTCCTGTGCGGGGACCATCTGTTTCTTAAGCCCCCCAGAGACCCGTGGAGATCATCTTACCTCCCGGGCCTCGTCCTCATGCGCACAGCTAAGCCCACAGGGTGGAGCGCTGGAGGGCTTGGGAGAACGGTACGGAGGCTGCAGGGCTGCACAGGCAGCTGACCCTCTCAGGCTTCAAGGTCAACCCCTCCCCTGCCGACCCCAGCCTTGGCAGGGAGATAGGCCTGGCGGAGCTCTCCTGAGCCAGCAGCACTAATAGACAATGGAGGACTGACTGTCCCTAGGGGCAGAGAGGCCTTTGCTGAGCGGGGAATTGCCCACACTCCACACATTCCCCCAGACAGAGCAAGAAGTGGCGGTGTTCGGGGCCCTGACTGCCCTGGGGTTTGCCAGACTGCCTGGGCAAGCACGCTCCACTTGGGTGGCAGCAGCGAGAGACACAGCCTGTGGGGTGACTGTGCTTGCTGATGGTCCCTCACTCCTACCTCTTTGGCATTCAGCTCCCTGACCCCTCCCTTTTGGCTGCAGCTGGGAAGACGCAGCACAGGGTCAGAGGAGACACTACGCGCCAAACCGAATTCCTCAAGGTCCCTTCCAGGAAACTGCTTCTGTGACTTCCCGATGCCTGCCCTGTCCCTCATACCACTTTCCTCCTCACCCCAACCTGGAACCTCAGGCCATCTTGGGCTCTTCCACCCAACTGCCCCTGTTCCTATCCCCAGATGTGTCACATCTGCCTCTCCATCCCCTGAAAGGCAGAAGCCTCCTCGAAGGCCTTCCAGCCACCAGATCGGCCTTCCCAACACACATCTCTGATCACGGCACTCACCACTCAGAATCACATCTCTACTCCCACATCATCACTTCTTCGGCAAAGCTGAAAAGGCTCTTCCCTGTATCCAGGGACTCGAGGCCCTGCCCCAGTCCCTCTAGACGTTGAAATGCTCAGCCACTCAGGCAACATTTATTGCGGATGTACTACTTGAGGGAGGGTCTGAGATCTGTACATTGTGATATTTCCCCAGACCCTAGCCATCATCACCTTGCATTTGCTACATACCCACAAAGCATATACTGAGTACCCCCAGAATACCCCCCAATCATCCCTCCAGACTGCTTGCTGCCCTCAGACTGTAACTCACCACGCAGGGAGAGTCAGGGATACATCTCAAGGTTTCATTTCACCCAGAGGCAAGGAGTCTGAGCTAGCAGGCTTCCTTCCAGAAGGCTGAACGCAGTCCAGGTCAGAGGCGGTGGGAGGAATGAAATGATCCCATTCAATCTCTTCCAACATGGAAAAATCTTTAAGACATAATGCTGACATTTTGTACCATTTTCCAGTGAGGATGAATGCGTGGATATGTATGAATTCAGGGCTGCCCATAACACAGAGGCCCCATTTAAGTAAACAACAGCTGAAATTACACCCACATGGAAAATGATAGTCTGTATTGGTTGAGATCTTGGGTTCTGGAGACAAATGGGACAGAGTTCAAATCCCAGCTCTACCATGTAATAACTGTGTGATCTGGGCAGGTTATTTAAGTTCTATTTTCTAATTTCTCCATTCTTTCCTTTCATTTAAAAATTTTTTTTATTTATTTTTTATTTTTTTTAGATTTTATTGGGGAGTTGGGGGAGGGGAACAGTGTTGGGGAGTTGGGGAAATGGGACCAGCTAAGTTGTTCTTCAGTCTTCGTTATGGAGGGCGCCAGTCGCCATCTGGTTTCCCGTCAGCAGCTCGTGGCCTCTAAGCTCAAGGTGCTGTGTTTAGTCTTAGTTGCGGGTGGGCGTAGCCACCATCCCATGTGGGATTCGAACCAACAGCCTTGTTGTTAAGAGCACAAGCTTTATCCACTGAGCCATCCGGGCAGCAGCTCAGCTCAAAGTGCCGAGTTCAGTCCTAGTTGCAGGTGGGCGTAGCCCGCCATCAAACAGGCAGTCTTGTTGTTACACCAGCTGAGTAATCCTGCTACCTGTTGGCAGCTCAGCGACAGCTCAGCTCGGGCGCAGTGTTACTGGCCCATATGGGAATCGAACCAGCAGCCCTGTTGCTCAGAGCTCGCACTCTTAAGACAACTCTTAACCAACTGAGTCACTTGGCTGGCCCTCTCCATTCTTTAAAATAGGAATAAGAGTTCCTGCCTCGAACAGTTTTGGACAGATTGGCTGAGGTAGTATGTGTTTCTGTGTGGCCTAGAGGTGAATTTGGGCTGTTATCTGATTTTAAGGCTTCCTAAGAACTCCCAGAACATTTCTTCCTCAGTGAACCTTAACGTAGAGTAATGACTGGATTCCATTCATCCATGTGGTCTGAGTAGAATCACATCTCCTGTCCTGTCCCTTCTCTCCCACCCCCACCCCACGCAGAGGAAGGAAAGGGGAGCCTTGGCATCCTCCTGCCCATAGTCTCACCATGGAGTGTTGACATGGAAGGTGAGGAGGCAGCTGTGAGCCGGATGGGAGCGGAAGAAGGAAGCCCGAGTATAGGAAACGGGGAGGCCAGGGAAAGGGGGAGGCAGGGGCGTCAGCTGGGTCTTAACTGAGCAGTGAGCGGCCTTTCCCACCCAAGGGGAATGATGTCACCCCAGGAGAAAGGGCCAGGGGGCAAGCTGTTGTCTTGTCCAGAGCGTGGGACCGGCTCGGATCCCAGGGTCTCTCCTGCCTCAGAAACCCAAGAGGGAAAAGAGAGAGAGAGAGAGAGAGAGAGAGAGAGAGAGAGAGAGAGAGAGAGAGAGAG
>NW_017732082.1:337937-347828 GCF_001890085.2 Hipposideros armiger
GCGCACTGTGGGGTGGGAGCAAAGGAGAGGGGCCAAATCCCAGAAAATCTCCAGCGAGAGCTCCTCAGCACTGAATTCCAGTCTCCACACGAGAGGGTGCTGCGTTCCTTTCTGGCCTCCCAGTGCCTCAGAGCCCAGGTCCATCCACCGGACAGGGACCAAAGCAAAGCATACCCAACTTAGTCTGAGTGGGAATAGATCTAACAGCAGCCACCTCTGTCTTTCTCCACCCCTATTTCTCTCCCTCTCTCTCTCTCTCTCCCTCACACACACACACACACACACACACACACACACACACACACACACACACAGAGCTAATGTGCTCCACCATCAAACATAAAACCCTTCATAAGCATACCCCAGAGACAGTTGTGGGACTCTTTTCTGAGAAAGTTCTCCCCACCCTCCTAGCATCCACACAACCCCACAGTTCATTTGCCACCCCCCAGCATCTCCTGGACCTTGAACTGTTTCATTCTAAACATTTTCTTCATGTTAAGCTTTAGTCTCTCCCATTGCTGCAGCTGAAACCAGCCCATGGCTTCCTTCCTGTATTAGGGCCCAGGGCCCTCCTGGTGTCTGTGAAAAGCTGCTTGCTCTAGTCTGGAGACCTGGCCTGCTGTTCTCGCTGACTAACTCGGCCACGTGACTCCGGACACACTCACCAACCTTTTGTGCTTCGGTTTCTGATTGTGTAAACTGATCACCCCTCCCATGTGCACTGCAGTTGTCCTTCCATCTACATGGCGGGATCTGTTACTCAGGGAGGCTGGCGAGGCAGGAGTTCTCCCCACTTGAAGGACGAGGAACTGGGAATCTGACAGGTTAGCTTTCTCCCTCAGCGTTTCCCAAACATTCTTCCCTAGACTTCCTTCATGATTTTTACCATATCTACATATGGCCTACTCTCCTATGTAATATTTGATTTAAATAGACTGTTTATATAAATGTATTTATATAAGAACTTACGTGAAATGCATTTCACTTGCCATAACAGATGGTAACTCTCTCTCTCTCTCTCTCTAAAACTAGAAGTTTTTCATCTGACTGTCACCTGATGTCATCTTGAGCACTCCAGTGGAGACGCTGATCTATTGCCTGAGGTTCTGAGGTGTATTAGTGGGAGGACTGGGACCCCAAACCTGGCCCTCTTCCTCCTGGACAGCGGGCTTCCCACATTATCATAATCCCTGGTTTGGTGTGAGCAGAAACCAGGAGAGTCAGTGAGAGATGCACAGGGAGGAAGACCATGCAGTTGTGGAGGGATTCCAAGACCCAGTTCAGCTCATTTCCACTGAAGGTGTCTCGTCACTGAACCATCTGAAGGGAGAAGAGGACTGCCGGCCTGGGGCTGAAGGGGAAGACGCTCCTCTGAAGTCAGACCCTGCCATCCTGGACCTCCAAACCTCAGCCCTCGAGGGGGTAGAGTGGGGTCAGCTGTCCGTGGACAGCAGCCTCCCCTCCTTGGCACTCGCTGGGAGGAGTGAGAATGGGAAAGTGCAACACCAGCGTCCTGGGCAACCTTCCCAAGCCCTCTCCCGGGCCCCGACCCATCACACAGCTGTGCCCTCCATCCATCCATCTCACGCCCTCTCCCGGCTCAGCCGGAATCCTTTGACGAGGGCTCCAGCTTTGCCCATGGACCTGGCAGTGTGCCCTGCCCCGTTCCCCCACCCCCACTACTCACAAGATCCCCACACAGCTCCTTTCAGCCCTCTGGAAGCTAGAAGGAGGTCCAGGGCCGGAAATGGGAAAAGCCTCGGTTTTTTTTGCCAAGTGGCCCATTCTCCAGCTCAGTGAATGGGGACCTTCACAGCCTCCTGCTCTTGGCTGGAACTCTCAACAGGAAGGTAAAGTAGAAACTGTGCCAAGAGCTGGAGGAGGGAGGAGAGGAAAGAAAGGAGGAAGAGTGAAATGGATGAACCCACTCTCCCAACTGAGCCATCTTCTGGGGGCCCTGTGCTCGGGCAAGAGGCCAATGGAGAGGGGGGCCCAATCTTGCCCCTCGGGAAGCTGGCCTCTGCACCTCACCTGAGCAGCTTCAGTTCCTGTCCACTGCAGTCAGTCAGGTTCCTTGAGCATCCATGGGACCTCAAGGATGTACCTTCCTTTTCTCCTTCCTTGTTCAGGCCTTCCTACTCTCCTGGCGGGCTCTTATAATACCTTTCTAACTCATCCTCCTGCCTCTATGTCCTCCTTCCCACCCCCTCCACCCCACCACCTCCTAGATCCCGGGGCATGTCTCTGATCTAGCTGCGTTACATGCATCTAGAAAAGGCCAGGCTCTTCAGAATGGCACTCAAGACCCCCACAGGCTGCCCTCAAGAACTCTTCCAGCCACGTTGCCCACTATTTCCCTGTACATACCCTATGGTTCTAGCCAAACTCAAGCGAGTCTTCAGACATCCTCATTTCTTGCATCTCTGTGCCTTTTGCTCACATTGTTTCATTATCTGCCTGGAAATCTGTTTTTCTCCTGTTAACATCCCCATTTAACCCTCGAGGTCTAGCTCAAATGCTACCACCTCTTCCACAAAGCTTTCCCTGATCCCCCAGCTGGAGGTCATTTCTCCTTTCTTGGAGCACGGAATTGCACCTCATACAGCCCGTATCTTCTATCTGTACTAGAGGTTTGCATACGTGCACTGTTGAAGAATGTAGTTCTGCACTCAGGCGGGCTGAGCTGGAATCCTAGCTCTGCCAATTATCAGCTCTATGACATTGGCCAAGTCACTGAACCTCCCCATGTCTCACTTATTAAATGGGCATAATGGAAGTACAACATCTTAGTGTTGCTTTGGCAATTAAATTACCATACATTATATGCCTGGCATATCAATAAACGTTACCATTCAACAAATGTTATTATTATCTATCCTATTAAACTGTGAGTTCCCTGAAGGCAGGATCTGTGTCTATTTATATTTGTAACTATAGCACTAGTGTCTGGTCAAGTGCATTAAACATGGTACGAACTCAGTAAATGTGTTCTGTGAATCAATGCATACCAGTCTGATCAGTACATTATCAGGAGTTTACCAAGTGCCTACAACACATCAGGCACTGTGTTATGTGTAAGGATGTACAGTTGGGGAGGCACTTTACCCATAATGTCATTTAATCTTCATGGGAGCTATATAAAGTCGGTATTCTTAAAACCCCATTTTACAGATGAGAAAACCAAGGCACAGAGAGGTTAAGTAATCTAGCAGGGTCACACAGAGCCAGGATTTGAGTTCAGGCCAACGTTCTTCCCACTGACCACCCCACTTTTTCTAGTCCAAAGTCCTCGTCACCCTAGCTCTAAACATCAAGGGAGACTGCACTGTGAGATCCCTTGCAAAAGCTTTTTTTCTGACCCGGGACATTTGCTCTTTTTCCCCAGGAGCTGAAAGCTCTTCCTGCTGTATCTCTTCTCTAACACCACCTTTTCTCCTCCCTACTTTGCCTTTAGGCCTTGGTCCTCCTCCGAATGCCAGAACCTCCTGAACTTGTGGCCACTCGCAGCTAGGTAACTGCCTTCTAGGAACAGCACATTGTCCTAGGACGACTTTCCCCACCCTGAGAGAAGTCCCTCTGCTGCTTCCCTGTGCCTCAGCTAGGAGGGACATTGCAGCAGCTGGCCTCCACCAACCTCCTCTGCCTCCAGGAAGCCTTCCCAGCCTGTCTGTACTTCACGAGCACCGCTCACTCGGCTTTTATGCACTCTGTTTGCTCTCTACTGATCTGAATTCACGAGGAACGCCCTGTGAGCATCTTACATATGCTTCCTCCGTGTGCCGCGTCTACCCCCTTTGTTGGAAGCCCTCAAGGGAGCAGTGTGTAAGGAACAGCTGGTCCCAAGGCCTTGTGTTCAGGCAGGGCCCCTCTTCAGCGGCTAGAGGAGGGAGACATGTGCTCCCTGCTGAGTATGTGCAGCCCCGACCCCCTCATCCTAATGAAGAAGTCTGTCAGCTGCTGCTCCTCTCCTGCCACATTTTGTCCCTGAAACCTGATCCCCGTCCCCTTCCAGGCAGGGGCAAAGGGCCAGTTCTCTAGACATCAACCTAATTGAGCCAGGATCCCCAAACCCTCAGCCTCCCCACAGTGCTCGCTCGTTACAGTGCAAATTTTCTGCTTCAGGAAATTCTGCTACTTTGGTTTTCAGGAACAGACTCTTCTTGTCTAGATTTTCTGGGCCATGGACAGGACCGAGATGCGGGAAGGGGGGTGCAGAACACCCTCGACAGCGAGATAGTTTCACAGCCCGTTAATGTTTCCTTTTCCAGCAGGTTTAACCCACAGTGTCTGCAGGACGAATGCTTCTGGAAGGGAATTTAGTGGAATAAACGCAGATCAAACTTGACTAGTATTACATGAGTGCCATTCCTGGGCACACACTAACTTAGGGCAAAGCCAGGCAACACACAGTCCTCGTTGGTGGCAGGGAAGGTTCTGGCTGCTGGGATGAAAACACACACACACACACACACACACACACACACACACACACACACACACACTCAAGCTCATGACAGAAGCCGACTGTAGGTTTTTTCCATCCCATTGCAGACCTGGGAGATAAACAAGCCAATAACTTCCTATCACAACCACAACCAATCCCCACAGTCCTTAGGGAGCCAAAAGGCTGAGCCTGGGCTAACCCAGTTCTGCTTTCTCCTTCATACCCATTGGCAAAACTGAGGCGCTGAGATTTGGCTCCGTGACCTAAGCATTGGGCTTAGGTGTCAGAGAGTGAAGGAGACTCTAATGGCTCTGCCTGTCATTCTGCCCCATCTCCTTTCTGGGCAGACTGGCACAGGGGAGGGGGCGGAGTTCTATGGGGGTGGGGAGGAGGGTGCAGCACTCTCCCATCTGAGTGTCATTCTGGGCCCCAGGCCAGGCATTGGCTTCCTCTCCAAGAGAGTCAAAGGCTGAAGCTGCTCAGACAAAAGGCCAAATGAAAGCTAATGGGGTGCTGGGTGACTTCACCCTCTCCCCTTCCTCCTCCTGGGGACTGGGGGCTCCAGTCCTTGGCAGGAGATGGTGCAAAACAAGACCTGGAGCTCAGCTCAGTGCACATTCTGATTTGCCTTTTTTATTCTCCTGGCACCCAGACTCTCTCTTCCTCCTCTCACCACCACCTACCTAGGGTGCTGTAAAAAAATGCAAATCAGTAGGATTTTAAAATGCAAGCCCATGCCAGGAACACCCACAAACCCTCGATTAAGGCAGATCCTGAGGTGGGTGGTGTGATCCCAGATTCCATGCATAAAAAGAGGAGTCTGTTAGACTCTTTTCTCAGGATGGGCCTTGGACATCAGACATTATCTGTGACGACCTTGACCCTTCTTTCTGGATTGGACGAATGCATAGGAAAGGTCAGAATTGTTTGTGTATGTTTGGGCTGGGCCAGCCATTCCAAACTGACATGGAAAACGAGCATGTGCAAACTAGTTGGGGATGGGACATGATTGAGACTCTTCTGCTCTTCACACAAGAAGCATTTCTCTGGGTAACCTTCCCATCTGAGTGTCATCACAAAAAGGGCTTCAGCTGGAAGTACCAGAGAAGTGACCAACGACCTGAGAAGGCAGGCCCTGGAGTGGGACAGACAGGAAGAGTGCCTGGTGGACTTGACCAAGAAGCATCAATGAGAACACCTGCTGCTTCCAGCTCCCCCTCCCCCAAAGCTGGGCTCTAACGCAGCTGCCAAGCCCCATCCCCCCATCCCCCAAGCAGGAAGAGTGGAGCGTCTGCAGGCAGGAGTGAGAGAAGGCTGGCATGGAATCTGGAGAGCCATGGGCTGGCACTTTCTGGATCCAGATCTGCTGTTATGAGCCTGGGTGCCCCTGGCTCTGAAAAGTAAGAAGAAAGAGGAGGGGAGAAAAGTGAGCCTAAGAGGTCGACTCCAAAAGAAACAAACTAAATGGGACAGAAAGAGGCAGAGGCGAGGACACAAGAGAGAACCTGGTTGACAGTCTGTCTGAAGTCTGGCGCTAGAAAGAACAGAAAAGTGGCAGGTGCGAGGGGAGGTATATGAAGTCGATGAGACCCTAACAGAGCTTTAGCAGCCACCCCTCCCCCACTTGGGTACCTCTCCCCACTGAGCTACTTCTCCCAGCCCCTGCGCCCCCGCCCCCTCACACTCCTTCCGCAAGCCCCAAGCCCAGAACTGACATCTGGCTGGGCCTCCATTGCTCCCGCTCGCGATCTGCCAGGCGGGCCCCTCCTCCGCGCAGAGTCCTCCCCTGCAGTTCCAGCTGCCAGCCCCCTCCCTGCTGGCAGACAAGCCCAGGCAAACAGCCGACCCGGCCGGCCCCAGCAGCCGCGCCAGCTCTGCCAAGCCCCGCGGAGCTGGGGGCCTCAGGCGGTGCCAGCTCCTCTTGAGCGCCAGTCCCGGGCTGACCCCCTGCCCCGGGCAGGGCTCCTGCCCGCGCTCCCCGGCACCCCGCCCGCCCTGAGCGCTCCTGGTCGCCCAGAGCCGCCCCTGCAGCCGGGCACAGGCGTCCCGCTCTTTCCCTGCGGGCGCCTGCGACCCACTCAGTCCGCGTGTCCGTCCGTTTCGGGGTGCGCCCTCTTTTCTCCCTGGGGTTCCCTGGGCACCTTTCACTCTGGGTTTGGTTTGCTCAGTCTCTGTTGCTTGCTTGTGTGGCCTCACTCCCACACATGCTTTGCTCCAAGTTTCCTCGTGGACCCTTTCCCTCGGGACAGGCCCTGCCCTCTGCCTACCCGCGCGCGTTCCCCTCTCCTCCCTGGTCTTCCTCCACCCGCGTGCGTCCAGGATCCCGGGACCCGGCGGGGCCAGGTACCCATCGGGGTGAGCTGCCCAGCCCTCTTGGCGCCCGCTCCGCTCTTACCAGCTCCTGTTTGAGACGGCGCAAATAGCAGTCCATTTCCCCGCTCTTGTTCCTTCATGCGCCCATTTGCCAGGTTCGGTTCCGCCGGAGAGTCCCGGGTGAGAACACCCGCCCCACTGAAACCACGCGCTGCTCGGGCTCCTGGACCCTTTCGCAGCGCCGAGCCAGGCTTCAGCTCCGAGGCCAGACTTGTAGCAGCTTCGGGGCTGCCGGCAACGCGGCCCGTGCCGGGGGCGGAGGGAGGAGTGGGCCGGCCTATGAGCGTTCAGGGGGATGCCTCCAGCCAATCAGAAGAGCGGGGGGCGGGGAGCCGGCTGGGCAGCTGGCGTGGACCGTGTAGCCTGGGTTTGCGCCCCTGAGGGGGCTGCCAGGGGGACACCTAGTCCTGGCCGGAGCGGCTGGGGCCGTATCATGAAGCCAGAGTGTACTGACGCCCGCCAACAAAGCATGTGAGCCCTGTTTGGTCCTAAAGACAGGGCACCGTCACAAGAGTGGGGACTGGGTATCGGCCTCAGAAAGAGGCTGAGTGCCTTAGTGTCAGCTCCGTTTCCCAAATTCCAACCTAGCAAGGAGCACACTCCACCCCCAGAAGCCGCTTAGCAGCTCTTTTAAACTCTGGAAGTGTTCACAAAAGTGGACTCTGGAAGTGTGGCTCTACCCCACCTCCTAGTGTAGGGTCCTCCCAGCCGATTGTTCGCCCGTGGAGCCGAGGAGCCGCCTCTCGGTCCATTCACTTATTTATCACAGAGCAGCGGAGGCTCTGCTGCCCTCCCGGCCAGGTTGCAGGTCTGAGGATACTGAACAGGACAGGCAAGGTCTCTGATCTAAAGAACGTACACGGGGAGCAGGCAGGAAAGGGATGAAACAAACGGGTAAAAAAAGAAAGAAAGAAAACCCCTGTAATTTCAAGTAGTGATTCTTTATAAAAACATAAAATGGAGTAATGGATCGAGGCTGCCTGCAGTAGGTAGGCAGGGAGTGGAGTAACAGGCCTGTTTAGTGACCAGTACCCCAGCGGCGCCAGGTATCCAAACTCTCGAAGCGCTAGATGCTCCAATTCTAGTCAACAGAAACCGCCTGAGCACCCGAGGTGTGCAAGCCCAAGCCCAAGCCCTGGGCGGTGGAGTTGCTCAGATGGGCCCGAGGGGGTCCGCAGACCCGCCCGGCGCCCCTCGCAGCCGAGTTTGGGACCCGCCCCCCGGGCCTCCGCGTGTTCACGCGCTGCGGTTCCCTCCCGGTGCCAGGCGCCGCGCCACCAGACCTAGTACCCCGGGGATCGGGTGACAGGGCCCGAGAGTAATTAGGACAATTAATGACGTGAGGTTTCACGGTAATTAACCGGAAAAGTGTGCCCTGAGCAGAATTTGGGGTCTCTGAGAGAAACAGAACCGTGAGGACGCCAGAGAAGAAAGACACGGGTGATTCTGACCCGTGTCAGCAAAGAGCGCCACTTCTGCTTACCATTGAAAGGTGAAAGGGAGCAGAGATTTTAAAAAAGAACTTTAGACGTGTGAAAGCTTTGCGGAGTCCATTCAGATGGCCTACACTCACCCACGGGTCCTCAGTTATAGTGGGCTTGCCCACGTGTTTCGGCTTGGCCCTTGTGGACCAAGCTGCGGCAGCGTTAGCGGATGAAAATAGGAAAGAAAGAAGAGGCGCGGGGGGCCACAACCCGGTCCGAAGCCGGGACCTCTGTGGCCGCTTACCAAGCCCAGGTCCCTGCGCTCCCTTCTCGGTTGCTGTTCAGGATCCCGCGGAGGTCAGAAAACCTGACCGCGGTGGGTTGGAACTGAGAATCTGCTCAGGCATTTCCAATGCCCGCTGGGAGAGCCTGAAATTACATTTATTCTGCTCTCCCTGCAGCCACCACCGAGGTGAGTCCCACTTCTACTCCAGCTTCCCTGCAGTTGTGAGCCAAGATCCTCAAGGGGTCCCCTTCGTCGGACACGAGGAGTGTTCAGAATGGGAGCTACCCACCAGGAAGGAGCTGCAGTCTCCACCCCGAGCTGAACCAGTTCTGGAGTTGAATCCTCTGGTATTGGGATAGAAAGGGGAGCCTGGCCATTAACATATAGTCCACCCAGGAAGCCTTACATGGGGAGAAGCGCTTATTCCCAAGAGGGTTCCCCAACCCAGAGGGCCAAGCTTTGCTCACTGTTACATCTCCAGCACGCGACACAGCAGCTGTAGGAGGCACTGAGTAAATGTGTATGGGTCTGTGGTTGAAATCGTCTTTAGAGTCGGGTTTAAGCCCTGGTTTTCTCCATCCCTGAGAGCTCATGGAATCTTCTTGGAAGTAGATGTAGAAGGGTTGGTACAGTTAAAATTCCAAGAAATGCAGGCTGATCTCTTGGCAAGAATTTAGGACTGGGTGGTTAGGTCTTTCAGACTGTTGACAACACAGGATGACCTTGAATGAATGCTTTCCTTTTACTGGTCACAATTTCCCTTGCTTATAGTTTAAACCTATGTGACTCTAACACTTTTATACTCCTTGCAAAACTACTTTGCCAATGATCTGTGAAGTAGTCAGGACAAAAGGAGTTCATCTTAGAGGTAAAGAATGTGTTTAAAAAAAAAGAATATGTCCTTAGCAAAGTCAGATCACATTCCATCCACATTTAAGGAGATGGCAAGAAAAAAAATTGATGACGGTAATCTCAGTGCAGTGCTCAAAAGAGGGGTCCCAGACAAGTCAGAGGTGCTATTACTATGTGGTTCCCACAGGAAGTTAGAGGAACAATGACTATCAATCTCTGAAGTCCTTTCATGACGCTTAGCCATTGCAACTTTCTGGCTCTCTTGCCTCTAAGAAGCCCAACATCACATGGGGGGTCTGGGGGACTCTATTACCTTGTTTCTGAAGAGGTCATCTGGGCAGAGCAGGAGGCAGGAGTAGGGAAAAGGGCTACCTCCCACCTTTCTTCTTTCCTTTCCTTTTTTCTTTCTTTCTTTCTTTCTTTCCTTCTTTCTTTCTTTCTTTCTTTCTTTCTTTCTTTCTTTCTTTCTTTCTTTCTTTCTTTCTTTCTTTCTTTCTTTCTTTCTTTCT
>NW_017732082.1:348743-386967 GCF_001890085.2 Hipposideros armiger
TATATATATATATATATATATTCACTTATAGTTGACATACAATATTACACAACATCAGCTTCAGGTGTACAGTACAGTGATCAAGCCTCTTCCCCATCCATGATGCAGCCTCCCTAGCAAGACATGTGAGAGGCAGTGTCCATCTTATCTCCACTGGCAACAGAAGAGCTGAGGCGCTCACCCTGATGTGTGGCCACACAAGGTCTGGAAACCTCATCATAACATCACCTTCCCAAGGGCGGGTCCATGTCCCCACTGCCTTCATTTCTCCGCCCCTTGTGGCTGCCGTCAGCCATCAGCCATTATCCCAATCCCCCTCTCAGCCTCCCCCAGGCCTCATGAGCACCAGCAGGAAAGGCTAACCCTAGAGATAAATGCGAGCTGTTGGAATGTGTTCAGATATCACTATGGAACTGGTTCTCTCTAGGCAGAGGACCTTGCCTGGCAAGCAGGCCCAGCGGTGCTGAGCAGAGACTGTGTGTCTGAGGGTGAACACATTGGCATGGTGGGGGAAGAGCTGGACTGAGGCCTCGCTCATCTTGAAAGACGCTAACTCTAGCTTTCATGACATCTTCCTCTGTCCATCTTAGACAGAGAACTGGGCTTCCTACCTCAGTCCCAACACCAGGGGAGACAGCAGAGGACAGAAGTGGCTTATGTGTTGGGAGTCTCCTCAGTTCCAAAAGAAAGATTCACTTTGCGTTTTAACTAAAAACTCTTTTGACTGAGTGGAGGAATCAAAGACTCTAGTCATAAAAAGCTCCTTGACTTTGGGAGTCTTCAAACAGAGTGCCATTCTCCCCACGTATAGACAGAGCAACTGAGGCCAAAAGAGGTTGGTCTGTATGGTGATGGAATGAAGTCTCCCTGTTTCCAAGATAATCTCTTGCTACAGCCTACCTCTGCAGAGAGCAGGAGGGGTGTGCCCTAAAGTGGACTACTGAGATGACTAGTAGAGCAAGGGAGTGAAACTGGTAGTTTCCCATCCACAGTCACCATCCCTTTTGCCCAGAGTGCTAACTTAGTCACCACTTCACAGCCTTAACTTCTTTACAAAGTCACCCGGCTGCAAGACCAGGCTGCCAGTTATGCAAATGCTAAAACTGTTTGGAGGGGGACAGGAGGAAGGTGTCAGAGGAAGAAATAGCAGTACAGGAAGTCCTTACTTAACATTGTGGTGGGTTCTGTGACTTTAAGCAAAAAACACTTTTACTACAGGTTGATTGATATAAACAAGAGTTAGGTTCCTATGGCATCTCATAAAATGACGTTGAACGAAATGACGTAATTTGAGGACTGGCTGAATGGTATTCTGAGAAAACTCCATGTATAATAGGCTATCTCACCTGAACAATTCAGAGGGAATTTTAAGTGCACAATTAAGTCCAAATAATGAACTCTCAGTCTATGGGGCTGCTACTGAGGCCTGTTTGGAATTCATTTCAGTCATGGATGTGATACTCGCAGTGCCTAAGCAATGGTCTCTCTCATTGCTACTTGGGAAGAAAATATTTCCATTTTGCAAACATTTGCTTGAAAAGCAAATATTTTTCAACTGCAAAACACCTGAAGAACATCAGGGCACAGCTCAGGGAAATACTTATGGAACTGGGGCAAACTAATGCTGGTAGATACACTGCATGGACAAGGAAAGTAACTTGTTCTGCACTCTCCTGGGGTCATTCTGTCACATCTGACTCCCCGGAGGCTCAGTGCTGGCTTCCCTGTCACCTTTCCACGGCCTGCGACTCAGCTGGAGGCTTATTTCTTTACACACTACTAGGCCATCTCCACCAGCTTCTGGTAGCTGTTAGTAATGACGACCAGGGGTTGTCAGCCTGCCAGGCAGAGACTTGTTAGCAGGAGAGGAAGAAGGCCGGCCACCTGCTTCTCCTCTTGAGGCCATGCAGGGAGGAGAAAAACAGGTCACTTCTCAGGTGTGGCTTGCTGTATAGTTGCTTCCAGGCTGACTCCTCAGCCTCTTCTGGCCTTTTTCAGGGGCCGGAGAACTGTCCTAGCCCTGATCAGATGTCAGCCCTGGGGTATGGTGAAGATTTCAGCCTGGAGACCCTGAGGGGAGCCAGTGCTGAGGGTGACAGCTGCTCCCTGTGAGGGCTTCTGCTTATTCAAAGAGGCAGACCCCTCTCCTGGGGCTTTTGTGGGGTGGGGGTGGGGTGGGCAGTGACTCCCAGCAGCAGCAGCAACAGAAGTCTCTGACCAAGAGAAAGCCTTCAGCTCCCAGAGCGGAAAGACAATGAGGCCAAGAAACATTGTCATTGCTTAACAAATGAAGATGCATATTGAAAAATAGGAACTGAACATGCAAAGGCTTCTGGGCTTTTCCTGCCTCCCCCATCCTGCCTTTGGACAGGTTTTCTTTGCTGTGATTATTCCCCATGAATCATCATCCATAGAAAGTGACTGAGGCAATGGAGAGTGAATAATGAACCCCCCAAATCGTCTTTTGTGTCTCTGCCTGGAGGGTTTTGGAAATAACTTGCATTTTAATCTTTCTGACTAGAATCATAGAATTTGAGAGCTGCAAAGGACCTTATAGATAATCAGGGAATTGTGACCTCATGGCAAGACCAAAAGTCAAGATATTTGGGTCTGAACCTCCGGCCTGTTGCTAAAAATAGCGCTAGCTAACATTTATTGAAGGCTTTCCTTGTGTCCAGCACTCCGGCTGTTCTTCCCAAACGCTCAGAGGCAGGGCCTCATGTTGCCTCCATTCTGCAGATGAGAAAAGAGAGGGGGAGCCAGGACTCCATTGCACACCTAATTTTAGCCTCTCTGGGTCTCAGTCTTCTCCTCTGTGATCTCTGCAGCTTTAAATCTTTAATGGTCTGCATTTTCTGCCCAAGCACATATCATTTTACAAGTCAGAAAAGTATAGCATAGAAATGGTAAGCGATTTGCCCCGGTCGCCCAGGTTGCTAATGGCTGAACCTGCACAGGAACACAGACCCAGGGGTCTTCCCACCCTGCCCCTCAGGCAAGTCCTTCCTCCCCTCCGCCTCACGTTGGCAGGTGTTTTTAGAGGACTCTAGTTCCTTGCCTTAGAGGAGATCTGTTCTATGCTTTCAGATTGATAGATTGGAAAAGTTGGGTTTGGGTGTGGCCAATCACATTGAAGATGAATTTAGGAGGCTGGTGATTTTTGTCTCGGTACCTTAGAGCTATCTGTCTGTCTGCTGTGTGCTCGCTTTTTTTGGGTCAAGAGTGGCGATCAAAACCACCTAGTAACCACAAGAAAGAGCCTGATAATAATGCCATGTCTGTTGTGACACACCCACATTCTCCCCTACAGTCGTTTGCCCTCATCAAGCAAATGCTTGTCTCTCACCCAGTTTCCCTCATGGTGGCAGTGGTCGAAAGTCTGCTCCTTTCTACCCTTTCCCCTGTCCTTTGTTCCTTATCCCAGGATCTGATCATTAACTGGGGTGTGGTGACTGTGCTTTGGGAGGAGGTGGAGTCCAACAGTGTGCTCTGGCCATCAGTCTGCACCCTTCTTTCAGCATCCCCATCCCTGTGTCCTCCTTACCCAGAGAGATTGGAAAGGGGTGGAGGTGTCAAGAAACAAATCACCAGCCTGCTTCAGAAGTGAAAACGAGGGCATCCTAGGTGAGGCATTACTCTATTCACAATGGTGCCTGTGTATCCACATAATGTGTGCGGCTCAGACACCCCGAAATGAGCTCTCACCCACTGGTGAGTGGAAAATTAGCTTTGGCAGGTGAGGAACTGGGTGGCAGGTGAGGAAGCCAGTAGGGTATCAGTGTGATCCGCCTACAATTGCTGTCTGCTGGTGTTGATAACAATCTCTCCCTCCTCCCCTGAATTGTAATTAGGTAGAGTGGTGATGACTTGGAAGGGTTTGGGCATGTGGGAGAAGGGGCAGGCGTGCCTTAGAATGGCCTTGTGACCTTTGGAAGTTAGCCCCGTGCCTTGCAGGTGGGCTGCACTAAGCCAGTTGAGAATTGGCACTTTCCTGATGCCCCACAAAGCAAGCTGCATGGTTTACATTTCTCTGGTGGGTGGCAGAAGAGATGGCAGGCAGTCCAGGGACTAAATCTGGGAAATTCTGCCATATGGCGTGATGTTGGAGGTTATGTGGGTAGGGATTGGCAGGCAGGAGACCTGGGGTCTTGGACTGGCTCTGCCGCCCGTCTCTGTATGACTTGAGATGGTCCTGCAATCTCTGTGTGCCTCAGTTTCTCTAACTGTAAAGTGGGGCAAATAATCCCAGTAATATCTGCCTGTTGTGAAGGTCAAGTGTGTAAAGGCCCTTTGAAATGTCGAAAGAACTGTTCCAAATGCTAGGCCTGACTGCCAAGGGGATTCTCGGAGCCTGCAGGGAGGCAGCAGTCTGCCTCTGTGTGAGCCTCACAGCCTGTGCTCAGACAGGTACTTAAGCATCTCACATCCATGAATCTCATCTCTCTACCGTCAGCAAATAGGGCAAGGACAGGCTGCTACCCTCCCATCCTCCTACCACCCTGGCTCTGGGCCTCCTTTGCCCCCACCAGAGGTGTGATTCCTCTGCCCTCCCTCATCTGCTCCCAGCCTGTCAGTTTAATTTAACAAGGTTGCAGGAAAGATTTGATTTAATCAAACCAGTTGCTGTATCCATTCTGCTCAGAGGTCCCTCAGTGTCACCACTGAGGCTCAGATTAGACAGTGACAATTACTTTTTCTTCCCTGGCTGTTGCCTCCCCCTCCCTTTCGGTCCCTGGAGTGAACAAGGAGGCAGACCAGTCTCCCGGGACCTAAGAATAGATTCGGCGATCAAAGGAGGGAGGCCGACTCTGGCCTGAGAAAGGCCCTCTCTGCCTTACATGGCCTTGTTTAAGGCTGAGCAACAGCCGGAGGAGTGAAGGGAAATAGAAAATGTGAGCAGAGCTGCCTTGGAAAGGCTCAAGGCTGCCTGAGGACAGAGCTGTGCCATCATCTGTGCCATCACTGATGGCCCTCAGAGATACGACCAATCTCCCTTATTGTCAGGAAACTAGGTGAGGGTGGCCCAAGGGGGTAAGACAGCTGTATGCTCTGCACAAGCCAGACCACAAGCATTTATTTCCAGGTGCTCAGCCTGGCTTCTGGGGTCTCTGGAGCTGGGAGACAAAACAAAAAATGGTGAGATGCCTTCCGCCTGAGCTTCTGTGGCTCTGTTCTTGGCATGAAATCAGCAGTGACAGGAGGAGCTGCCGCCTGAGCCAGGAGTTCAAGGGAGGCTGTGTGGATATGGGGTAACTGTGGTGTGTGTGTGTGTGTGTGTGTGTGTGTGTGTGTGGTGCATATATGAATGTCAGTGGCTGGAGAGTAAGGCAGGGGATCTCTGGTGCAGAAACCTCAAGGTGTAGGGAGTTTAGAATTCCGGAACAAATCTCTCTTCTTGCCATTTAACCCTTTCATTTCCCTCCTTTTTCTGGGATTGGGTGCTTAGCACCTCTTCTCTCTTGAGCAGCTCACAGAAGAGAGACAAAAGGCCTCTTGAAGGAGAGCCCTCAGTTAGGGTGATGGAAATTCTTTTTTTCCTTTTGCTCATTTGTGTCACATTCTTCCATCGGGCGGGTAACTGACAGGTGCACTCCTCCCTGGACCCCCTTTAAAGTCCCCTCCCTGCCATTTGTGTCTCTCCCAGATATCCAGCAGACACCATCATCCACAGGAGCTGGATATGATTAGCAGAAACCCTTCCTGACAGCTCCAAAGAGAATCCCTCAAATGCATATTCTATTGAGTGCATCTCACTGCGCTGACAGCCGCTTTATCAATTAAATTCCACACTCTCAGTCTTCAGAGATGCCATGAATTTCCCTACCTAATAAATCACAGGCCCCCAGTTATTGTTAAATGTCCCATCAGTCTCTAATAAACTCCCTGCCAACAGGAGCAGGTTATTTATTATGCTGCCCGGACAAGAATGAATTGGGCCCCAGTCTCACAAGAAGAGCAACTGCGATGGCTTTTCTCCCTAAAGACTGAGGCTGTGGTATTAAATGGGGCAATTAATCAATGTGGGTCTTGGGGAGTCTAGTCTGGAGAGAGGGAGGATGGCCTGTGGTTCTTTTCTGAAAGCCAGCCAGGCAAATCCCCAAGGTGAGAGGTGGCTTCGCAGAGTGCAGGGGTTTTTTACCCGGTCTCCCTGTCCTAATTCCTACGTGAAAAGGTACTAAAGATATGATCACCCCATAGGCCACGGGGCACGTGTAGAAACAGTTATTTTTCATGTTGGGAGGTAGCCATTTAGGATTGAGCAGGGTCATGAAACAACTCTGTCCCGAAGGCCAGATATTATTCTGTGATAAACTTTATATAACGAGTTTATGGATGATGTTAGTCCACTGAGCAGACGAACTAAAAAATATAGGAGGGAAAGAGAACTCAGAAACACATGCTCAGTTACTGTTTGCTGGATTAGCAGCGTACAGCGTACAAAGCACTGGAAAGCATTGTACCAACACCGACAAGCCCCGGGAGATGTTAGGTGTAAAGTGGGTCTTGCAGTTACCTGCCCCAAATTAGTTCCCAAACTTCCATGATGCTCCATGGTCTGCAAGTTAAAATTCAAACTCAAGCCCCCCTCTATATTTCCAACTGGATGTCTCTTTATTGCTATGTAACACTGCCTCTTTTTGGGAGAGCATGACACAGTCATTTTGTATTCCTTATGGTGGCAGATGAGGTCTTCCATCATGTGGGACCAATACATCTCTGCTGCCTCGTTTCCAGGTAACTGTACCATACTTGCCTCTGTTCACACCAAAGATCTTGCCTTCCCTAAACTACTACAGTTTCTCCTGCTTCCACGCCTTTGCACAAACTGTTCCCTTTGCTCAGAATATCTCCCTAACAAGTCTGTGTGGTAAGCTCTCCTTCCACCCCCACTGCCTGGTGAACTCCTTGTCTATCCTTCAGGCTCAGCTCAGAAAAGCAGCCCCCAGGGCTTCATGGGACCTGAGCTTTGTCTCCTGGTCTTGGCGGAAGTGCTGGACTCCAGGGATTAGGGAAGCAAGGATCTGTGCATCGAGTTTTTCTCATTGCTTCATGCACACTTTAAACCACTGATTTTGGGTGGGGATGAGAAAGGCATAGAGGAGCTACAGCTCTCTGAATACCAAAAGCTGTTTTCCTCCATTTCTCAGAAGTTCTAACTCTCCCCCACATGACAACCACACTTTGAGCAACTAAGACCCTGAAAAATGTCAGTACTACATATGATTTCACACCCCCTGTGCTATTTGACTTTTTCCTCCTTGATCAGTGCCACCTACTTTCATGTATCTTTCTCCTTGAGGGCAAGGATTCTGTTTATTTTGTCCCATGTTTGTATCTCCAGCATTTGGCTGATTCATATTAGGTATTCAGAAGATTTTTGTTGAAAAGAATGAATAGAGGGGTTTGTGGACTGAATGCAAATAATAACGTTGCCTACCTTTTGTTGCTTTGAGGGGCAAACGAGAAAAAGTGGCTATAAAAAACTTAGTCCCTTCCCTTTCCACATTCTCCCACAGATCCTCAGACCCAGCGTGGCCCATCTTGTGTCTTGCCTCCAGGCTTTTATTTACATGGTTTCCCTTCCCTCTGGGCCCAGAAACCGCCACTGCAAAATGACTGGATGGGACCATTTGAACCTCAACATCTATTCTGAGTCTAAGTCTTACTCCCACTTCTTCAGTTCACAGGAATTGTTACTAGCAAAAGGTCTAGCTGCTTGCAGCATGAAAGCCAAAACGCGAGAGTTGAGGTTGGTGGAAAGAAAAACAGGTTTTATTCCAAAATGCCAGCAATAAGGGGAGACAGTGGACTCCCTGTCACAAAGGCTGCCTTCCTTTCTTAATAAGCCCAAAGGTTTTATAGACTCGCAAGGAGAGGCACAGCAAAGGAAGGAGAAGTTGGCCAGGCAGCTCCAGGGAAAAGTGCTCCCTAGCAGCAGTTCTCAACCTTCCTAATGCCGCGACCCCTTCATACAGTTCCTCATGTTGTGGTGACCCCCAACCATAAAATTATTTTCGTTGCTACTCTATCACTGTAATTTTGCTACTGTTAGGAATCGTAATGTAAATATCTTTTTGTTTTCCGATGGTCTTAGGCGACTCCTGTGAAAGGGTCATTCAACCCCCACAGGGGTCGCGACCCACAGGCTGAGAACCACTGGCCTAGAGGCTGGTCTGTCCCAGGGTCAGGAGTGAATCCCATACAGGTGCAAAAAAACCCCTCCCAAATTACCCGGCCAGGTGTGAACCCTGGACCAAAGTAAACAGAACCATTGAAAGTGGTCAATGCACTGTAAACAGTCATCAGGTTTGGTGGGAGGAGAGGGAAGCAAAGAAAGGAAAAATAACTTTCAAGAAGTCCCCAGCCAAATCACTGTCAAATGAAATTACATCAGAGGTTTAAATGCCCAAAATATAAGCTATAGGGTCACTGGTACAGAATCTCTACCTCCTCTGGCTCCCAGGTACCTGAGGTGAGGAAAAAGGCCTTCCAGGGAGATGGAGCCTCATAAAGAGGCTGGGGTCCCATTGCGATTTCATCCTGGGGGAGGCTGGGAGTCAGACGACAGTCCAATTGGTCCCTGTGTGTGTTACTATCACATTTCACCTAGTTATTAAATGGTCTCTTACCTTTGTGTTTTATCTTGACAGTACTAAAAACTATGGTCAACATTATTGCAATTTTTAACTACGGAGGGAAACATTTTATTGATTTTGTGTTTTTAGCTATGGCATACAATTTATTCCCAGTAACATTACTGCAATCTTTGTGTCTGTAAAACATCATAACCAACAAATGCAATAACAGAATGCTGTTAAAACAGTACATGTTCTTTTCTGGAAAACTAGTGTTTTTGTTTCTTTTGGTATGAGAGCTGGTTCTTCAAGAGTGATTGGTGTGAATTCTACAGAACCACTCGTGTGTGCATGGAGACCCAGCGGGGATTTTTGAACGAGCAAGGGTCAGCCATTCAATGTTTACTAGGTCCACCAAGGACCTGGTGCTGTGCTGGAGAGCCTGGGGTGACAAAGTTCTCTTCTTTGAGAAGCTCATAGTTTATTTAGAGTGAGGGAGACAGACATGTAAACAAGTAAATAGAACATGGTAAGAGCTTGGCTGTAATTATTTATAGTATGAAATAAGAGCCTAGTGTGGGAAACAAAAGAGATTGTCAAAAGGAGCAGGATCTGACGCTGGACCCAAACAGCCCAAGATATCTACTTAAGAAATATCATTTCAGCACGGGGGCGGAGGGCGTGGCGGGAGAAAGAAACTGGGCAGGGAGACCATTCAGGAGGTTGTTGCAATAGTGACGGTGACGACGGGGCCAAATAGGACGGATGCTATGGAGAGCGGAGAAGAGGAATGAATGAAATGTTTGGAGACAAAATTACCTGCGCTCGGGCCGGCCCAGTGGCGCGATGGTTACGAACTCGCTTGGGACACCAGAGGGCCCCGGTTCGGATCCCACATATGAGGGCCAGTGACACTGCCCTCTACAGCTAAGATGCTGAACAACAGCTCAACCTGGAGCTGGCCTGCCATGAGTCACCGGCGACGGCGTGGACTGCAGTCCCTGTGGCAGTGGATTGCCATGGGCTACCGTGTGTAGCCAGCAGCCAGCGTGAGCGGCCAGCAGCCGCAGTGAGCGGCCGTCCAGAAGCCGGTGACTGATCTGCCTTGCCAGAGAAGAGCGCAATGATGGTGCCAACTTGGGCCAGTGAAGCAACATCCTCCACAACTAGATTGAAGAACAAAAATGACAGCAACTTGTCTGTTCCCCTTCCCCCAATTCCCCAGCACTGTTCCCATCCCCCCAGTTCCCCAATAAAAAAAAAAAATCTTAAAAAAAAAAAAAATTACCTGCGCTCAGTGAATTGTTAGGGGAGAGGGATAGTGGAAGGTGAAGTCAAGAATAATTGCCAGGTTTCGGATTTGGGGATTAGGCGGATAAAAGAGGTGTGGTACTAAAAGGAAGCCTGTACCCCCCTTTTATCCACCTGATGGGAGTTGTCGGTTTCGTTCCTGGTTCCGATTCAATTTACTTTTATTAGAGCTCGCCGTGTGCCAGGTACTGCTAGGGGCTGGGGACGCAGAAATGAAGCAAGCAGTACCGCACACCGACATATGTACACCTGATCACGTGGTCAATCCTATTTTGCGAAACTCGAGATGCTTTCCGCGGGGACCGGGAAGGCAGAGAGTTGGAGCACGAGAGGGATGGGTTGAGGAGAGGTGACCGCGGGCCAGAGGCACGCAAGCCGGGAGCGTGACGCGCTGCGCGCATCCCAGCGACAGCGTTGTGAGGCTGGCGACGCAGGACGCAGGGCTGAGGTCCGCCCCGCGAGAAAGGGGAGGCGGGCCGCCCAGTGAACCCGCGGTGCCCTCTGCAGGCCGCAGTGGGCGACACACCGGTAGCCTACCCTTTTCTCTCCTCTTCCCGCCTTCCGCAGGTCACAATTTTTTGTTGTTATAGCTGTTTCCCAGTCTTTCTAAGCCTCCGACTTCCGTTGCCTCCGTCCCCACGTCATCCAGGCCCAGCTTGTCAGTGTCTTCGCGTGAAGAGTGTTAATAAAGTTTTTCCTTTTCTCGCTCTCAGGCTCCCGGCCCAGCCTCAAGTACCGCGAGATCTGGCGGCGCGGCGACCATGGCGGCGCCGTTTGAAGCCGCTGCGACTTTAGCTACCGTGGAGACCGTTATGCCGACGGAGCACATGGAGGCCCAGGTCTCAGCCCCGGATCTCACCCCAGAGCCGGTGCGGAGCCTGCGGACGGCTCACGACGTCAGCGGCCCGCGGACCCGCACTGGGGACGTGCTGCTGGCCGAGCCCGCGGACTTCGAGTCGCTGCTGCTGTCGCGACCGGTGCTGGAGGGGCTGCGGGCGGCCGGCTTCGAGCGGCCCTCCCCCGTGCAGCTCAAGGCCATCCCGCTGGGGCGCTGCGGGCTCGGTGAGGGCGGGGGCCCTGGGCAGGCCGAGGGGTGGGGTGCCGAGGGGCGGCGGCGGCGGCGTGGCCCGGGAAGAGCCCCAGTGCGGGCTCAGCTTGGGGCAAGGTGGTGCGGGCACTCGAGCCTCAGTTTCCTCTTTTGTAAAACAGCGGGGAGGTATTGAGTTTGAAGATAGTTAAGGCTCTTTCCACACTGAGAAGTGGTACAAATTTGAGAAGATAAACGGTAGAGGTTCAGGGACGAGGCACATTTCTGGATACTTGGCCATGCGGTTTTGAGAGTTCACTGAAAAAACGAAGATGCTAACTAGGTGATTTCGGGAACGCTTCTAGCTCTGTGATTCATATTTGGTACCTGAGCTGCTTCAGTCAGTACTAGCTAGTGATAACTTTTTATTTTTGTGTGCAGATTTAATTGTTCAAGCTAAATCTGGCACTGGGAAAACCTGTGTATTCTCCACCATTGCTTTGGATGCTCTTGCTCTTGAAAACTTAAATACCCAGGTGAGTTCAGCTCAAAGAACCCAGAGGAGAGGGGTATTCTGTGGATTTTACCACAGGTCGGATGAAATACCGCAGCTCCTGAGAGATACACCGTGAATTTAATGAATGATTGAGTTAAGCCATATGAAAAGTATAAAAGTAGACATGAAGGCCGTTGAGTGGTGTGGTTGGTGACCAAGGATCCATTATTAGTGTTAGAAGCTTGGAATTCTCTATTACTACTGCATCTTAAATAGAATGTCTGTCATGTGTGTCAATTTTGTCATTACTTGAGAATACAGGTAGAGATTCCCTTTTACTTGCTGATCAGAATGTGAGATTTATTATTTGGCCTGGTTCATGGTAGTGTGGTGCTCTAATGGTTGCTGGGAACTGGAGGTGGTTCTTACAACTCAGAACCTGTCATTGACCTCCTGTCTTCTGGGTTCTCTTGGTGTAGACCTGAGATGGCCTTACTCAAATTAACAGGAGATTTGGGTTTGGGGATCATTCAACAAAAACTTGCTGAGTTCATAATATGTATAAACAGTATGCCAGGCATTGGGGATACAAAGCTAAATCAAATATGATCCTCATAGTCTTACTTTGTGGGTTAGTAGTTATGACAGACTATATTATTTCAAGCTCTCAGTCATATATATCTGATCATGATTCTTCAACAGTGTTTTTTAACCCATAGGAAATCCTTCTACTTCCCAAGGACCTGGGGTACCCCACTTGTGAATTGAGATGTATTTGAGATTTTGGCTTCTGATAATTTGGCGGCAGGTCAAATGCCAAAACCCAGAATAAGATCCATAAGTAAAATTTGCATTTTTTATTTTAAGATTTTTGTATTATCAAAGTAATACATATTCATTTTTGAAAATTGGGAAAATTCAGAAAAATAAAGAAGTACTAGAAAACAAAGTATAACCTCATCTACCCAGAGAGAAACTTCTGTTAACAGTTCTGGCTTATTTTCTCCTAGCCTTTTTTTTTTTTTAAAGCAGTTTTTTTCTTTTCATAGTTGAGACCAAGTAGTTTCTTTCTTTTTTTTTTTTTTAAGACTTTATTGGGCAATTGGGGAAGGGGAACAGGCAAATTGCTGTCCTTTTGTTCTTCAGTCTAGTTGTGGAGGACATCACTTCACTGGCCCATGTTGGTATCATTGTGCTCTTCCCGGGTGAGGCAGTCGCTCGCTGGCCATTGGATGGCAGGCAGCTCACGAAAGCTCACGCCTGCTGCCGGCCAACCCCACTGCAGCCTATGCCGTCACCGGCAACTGACGGCAGCCCAGCTCCAGGTCGAGCTGCTGTTCACCATCTTAGCTGTAGAGGGCGCAGCGTCACTGGTCCTCATGTGGGATCTGAACCGGGGCCCTGCTGCTCAGAACTGGAGTCCCAAGCCCACTGCTAACCAATGTGCCACTCAGCCAGCCCTAGTTTCTTTTTCTTTTTTTATTTTTTTATTTTTTAGCTGAGCCATCCTGCTACCTGTTGGCAGCTCAGTGGCTGCTCAGCTCGGGCTGGGACTCGAACCACTGTTGCTCAGAGCTCAAACCTTTTTTTTTTTTTTTTTTTTAAGGAGGGCGCAGCTCATAGTGGCCCATATGGGGATTGAATTGGCAACTTTGGTATTATTAGCACCACATTCTTAACCAACTGAATTAACTAGCCACCCTGAGACCATGTAGTTTCCCTTCCTCCTCTTGCTGTAGTTTCATTGCAGTGATCTTGTTGTGACTCCCAAGGTCTTCCATGACGTAGCCCCTGGAGCTGGGTCTCTGCCCTTTGCTTCCCACGTAATCCTATCAGGCCACAGGGACCCCTTTGCTGGTCAGACACACCGGGAACACTAATGTCTGAAGGCCTTTGCGTTTGCTGTTTCCTCTTCCTGAAAACACTCCCCCAGGTGTCACACAGCTAGCTCTACTCTGTGGGTGCCTGCTCAAATGGTACCTCCTTAGAGGGGCCTTCCTTGAGCACCCCATTTAAAATGACTCCTTGAGTCGCATCTTTCTCTTTTCTCTGTTTGATTTTTCTTCATAGCAGTTTTTGTTACCTGCATTACATTATTTATATACGTTTGTTTATTGTATATCTTCTTATTCAAGAATGAAAGTGCCATGAGAGCAAGGACTTTACTGTTAACTGTTGACTCCACAGCAACTTATATGTTGCCTAGGTTCTTATTTGATGTTTGTTGAATGACTACATGAGTGAATGAATGAACTAGATTCCTTTGTCCATCAAATCTCATTTAAATTGATCAATTAAAGGAAAAATAGTTCATTGTATAATGAATGCGCCACTGACTCATTAAAGGTATATTTTACATTTTCTTAGATTTTGATCTTGGCTCCTACAAGAGAAATTGCTGTACAGATACATTCTGTTATCACAACCATTGGAATAAAAATGGAAGGCTTAGAATGTCATGTCTTTATTGGAGGGACTCCATTATCACAAGACAAAACTAGACTTAAAAAGTGTCATATTGCTGTTGGATCTCCTGGTAAGATATCAATGCCTGTTCATAACTGGGACTTGTAGGAACTGAACACTGTTAATATAACAATAATATTAGACTCTTTGATAACTGTGATGATTATTTTGAGAATTAGAAATGAAGAGCCTTAGACCAATAAGATAGAGACATGTGGCTGGATTACCAACAGAATTTATGAACTCTCCATTCCTAAAGATGTTTAAGAACACATGTGGGATAGGCTCCTGAGAAGAAGAGGAATGAGATGAGTTTCAGGAAGCCCTTCTAAGACAGGGATTGGGATTGTTCTTTGCTTCTCTATTAATCATTCAGTTATGAATTACTCAGAATCAGAATCTAGCATTCAGTGCCTTAGCGTTCAAGTCTTTTGATAGGAAGAGAGTTTATTTTCCATTCTTATGTGATGAAATGCGAGGGGAAAAGAAGGGGTTTCGGTAAGATCAGAACTCAGGATTTCTGATTTGTGGTTTAGTGCATAAGCCCATAATGAGGATTGGGTCAGGAAAGTCAGCAGTACAACCTGTGAGTAGTGTGGCAGCATTGGCTAAAACTTGCACAAAAGTTGGTGCATCATGAATATTTCAATTTTTTTTTTTTTTAATTTAGGCAGAATTAAACAACTGATAGAACTTGACTACTTGAACACAGGCAGTATACGTCTCTTTATTCTGGATGAAGCAGATAAGCTTTTAGAAGAAGGCAGCTTCCAAGAACAAATAAAGTAAGAAAAATAACTAATATGACTATTAAAATGGTGCCCCAAAGTACCTGTCTTTAGTTTTTCTAGGTAGTGATGACTGTCTGAATAGTTTCCATGGCATGTATTTTTCTTCTGTTTTGCAGTTGGATTTATTCTTCCTTGCCTGCCAGTAAACAGATGTTGGCAGTATCAGCTACTTACCCTGAATTTTTGGCTAATGCTTTGACAATGTATATGAGAGATCCCACTTTCATAAGACTAAATTCCAGCGATCCAAGTCTCATAGGTGTGTACAGATACTGGGTCCTTACATTATGTACATATGTTCATGATATTCCGGAGCTTTCCCTTGCCTAGTTGCCTGTTGCTCTCATATTTGCTGTTAGGATATAGCAAATATGTTTGTTTTAACAGGACACTCTTGACTTCTTTGTAGGTTTGAAGCAGTATTACAAAGTCGTCAGTTCGTACCCTTTGGCCCATAAGATTTTTGAGGAGAAAGCTCAGCATTTACAGGAACTGTTCAGCAGAATTCCATTTAATCAAGCCTTGGTATTTTCTAATTTGCACAGCAGGTAATGCACCTTTAAAAGTCATCTGGGGGAACTTGTGAAATAAAAGAATAGGTGTGGGGCAATATTTGTAAAATGATAACCCTCTGTTTTTCATAGAGCACAGCATTTGGCCGATATCCTTTCTTCTAAAGGCTTTCCTGCAGAGTGCATTTCAGGTAAGTTCATCTCAATTTGTTTAGGATCCTGACTTGAAGCCTCACCCAAGTCAGGAGGAAGAAATACCACTTCATGAGTTGTCTTGTGAATGTGAGGTTTTGCTGAGTTTTCAGAGTAAAGGAAATTTCAGGTTTATTTTTCATTGGAACGTGATATGTGAATATCCTCATTTTTTTAAGAAGTAACTTTGTATATAATAAATAATTAGAAAAGTAAAGTTATATCTATGAAGAACTTAATAATTTTATCAAACAAAATTTGTTTCTGTCTTCTTAAGAAAAAAATATTTTGCTCCTTGACATAATCATTGTTAAAATGCCAGGAATTGCTAACGGAATTGTATTATGGTCTTATGGAAGGAAAAAGTGATTCATTTTTGACACAAAGCTAAATTATTACCTCTGGCCTAATAGTAATGAAAGATTTAAAGGAGTTTTTGATCAGTGAGATCCTGTTTAGAGTTTTGATTGGTATCTCAGCTTGGTTTTTAACCTGTTCCCCTAAGCTTGTTTAGTCACGGTATATCATGAGATACTGGGGAGACTGTTTTCTAATGGATCAATATTTTGACTATAGATCACACTTCAACACCAAATTTATAAACAGCTGATTAAAGCAATTTTATTGTCCTAAGAATTGTTATACTTCGTATGTAACTTTGCAGATATAATGTTATATCTGCCGGCATAGCCTAGTCACCATTTAAAATTGATTTTTGAATTTCAGGTGGATTGCCTAACTTAATTTCAAGATGATTGCCTAACCTTATTTTAAGATTCTGACTTTAGGTCTTAACCTAGATATGCATGTACGGACATGCTAATTTTGGTTGGTATCGTTTTAAAGTGTTAAGACTGGGAGTTATGATTTCTGCTTTTTGTGGATTTGATAAATGTGTATTAGCTTGTTTATATATGACTTTCTTTTCGGGTCTTTTAGGCAACATGAATCAGAGTCAACGTCTTGATGCTATGGCTAAATTGAAGCAGTTTCATTGCAGAGTCCTCATTTCCACGGATTTGGTAAATTTCCTCTTCAGTTTGCGTGACTAATCCCGCTTAACGTATGTTCTATTATCAGATGTACAGATTTCATTTGTTATTTTACGTGGGTGTACCTGACAAGAATACCAGAAGATAATTGCCTTCCCATTGCTGGGGAATATGCCTTCCTTCTTAAAAATGTCTTTTAAATTTTCATCTTTATTCTTGCATTTGTTCATTGGAAATGAACAATTTCCTTTTCCTTTGCTCCTAAATATCTGTCCTCCTAAATAACCCTCCTGTTCTTAATTTGGCTCTTGGTTATACTAGAAAAAGATAGTGTACTGGTACCATGCTCCAGTTAATGCAAACAAACAGTTGCTCTCTTTTTCAATTTAAGACTTCCCGTGGGATTGATGCTGAGAAGGTGAATCTGGTTGTAAATCTGGATGTGCCTTTGGATTGGGAGACATACATGCACCGGATTGGCAGAGCTGGCCGTTTTGGTAAAAAGAAAAGTTTGGGTGCTTTCTTTTTTTTTTTTTTTTTTATTGGGGAATTGGGGGAAGGGGAACAGACAATTTGCTGTCGTTTTGTTCTTCAGTCTAGTTGTGAAGGATGTCGCTTCACTGGTCCAAGTTGGCACCATCGTTGCGCTCTTCCTGGGCGAGGCACATCAGTCGCCGGCTTCTGGACGGCCGCTCACTGTGGCTGCTGGCTACACATGATAGCCCATGGCAACCCACTGCCACAGGGGCTGCAGCCTACGCCGTCGCCGGCGACTCACAGCAGCCCAGCTCCAGGTTGAGCTGTTATTCAGCATCTTAGCTGTAGAGGGCAGTGTCACTGGCCCTCATATGTGGGATCCGAACCGGGGCCCTCTGGCTTCCCAAGCCAGTTCTCAACCATTGCGCCACTCGGCCGGCCCTTGGATGCTTTCTTTAAGGGGAGGAATCTGGAATGTGACAGGTGGACTTGGAGTGTCATTTATGTGAAAATGATTTACTACTTAACATTCCCTCTGTGGTTTAGGTACTTTGGGACTGTCAGTGACCTACTGTTGCCGGGGAGAAGAAGAAAATATGATGATGAAAATTGCCCAGAAATGTAATATCAACCTTCTGCCTTTACCAGGTATGTTTTGCCTGTTTCATTCTGCTGTCAAAATAATAGTGGTAATGATGAAAGGCCTAATAAAAATAATAGCTAACACAGAATACATACGATGTGTCAGGTACTGTTCTAAGTACTTTATGTATGTTAACTTGTTTAAGTCTCACCATAGTCCTATAAGGTATGTGCCCTTATTATCTACATTTTGTAGAAGAGGATGTTGAGGCTAGAGAGGTTAAATAATTTGCCTTAAGGTCTTACAGCTAATAAGGAGCAGGAGAAGGCCACAAGCTAACTATTGGCACATGAAAGTGAAAACTAGTTTACTACTGTGTTAGCTCCATTTTTTAGTTTTAGCCTTGCAGTTTGATTTTATGCTTTTTAAAATGGGGGCATTTTACCTCTTTTGTTTCTGTAAAAGTCATTCTTGCTATATTCTCCTTTGTCACCATTGGGAATGAATAGTATTTTTAATTTGAACACTAGTATGAGGTGTTTTCTTTTGATTTTAGTGAATCATTTGTCAAGCTGCACTTTTTAAATGCCATTTTGGAAACAATGTATGTTTGAAACTGTTAGTAACCTCTTGAAGACAAAGAAAACACTAAAAAGCTCTTGTGTGGAAATACAGTGTATTTGCTATATATATGCATGTGAATGTGTATATCTGTATATGTACATATTCATAAATATATGCTTACTTATGGTGTATATATGACCTAGCATATGAGACATGTGGTTTTTGAATAAATATAACAATGACTATTTTGCCAGTTTAAATTTAACACCTTTAGTGACCTTTACAAAGCTAGTGGAAGCACAGGACTGGGAGTCCTGTGGATTCTAGTAGTTCTCCCTTTGTGATAACTCATTTTATGATCTTTCTGCAGATTTCTTTAATGGATATAAGCTTATGTCCTGATTTACAAAACATTTGTTTTGTAAAGACATTCGGAAAATGCTGGTCTAGAGTACTGGCTTGAGAATCTTTTTTTATTTTATTATTTTTTAAAATTTTTATTATTATTTCAGGTATACAAAACAATGCAAAAGTTATCCTTTTCACCCCTCACAAAGTGACAACCCCCCTCCCCCCATCCATTGCCTCCCCACCCCCGATATCATACATATTTATTATAATTCCATTTACTCCATTCCCACACTGTATTCCACATCCCATAATTATATATGTATTAAATTATAGTTGACATATAATATTATTCAACAGCAGCTTCAGATGTACAGTGCAGTGGTCAGACCTCTACACCGTCCATGAAGTGGTCTCCCTAACAAGACATGAGACCTGAGAATTTTAATACAAATGTTTCCCTTTTGTGTAGACCCCATTCCTCCTGGCCTGATGGAAGACTGTTTGGATTGGGACGTGGAGGTGAAAGCCGCTGTGCATACATATGGCTTAGAGAGTATGCCCACCAAGCCCCTGAAAAAGCAAATTCCAAAACTAGAGGGAAACTCTCAAACTCAGAAAGCTCACGGTAACCACATGGCTTCATCTAGAAATACTTCTGTTTCTGCACTATCAGTCAAATCAAAAAATAATACCAAACAAAAGCTTCCTGTGAAAAGCCGCTCAGAGTGTGGAATCGTAGAAAAAGCAGCACCAGCAGCTGCGCTGGGCTGTGCCATACCATCGGAAAAGCAAAGGAAGCATGCTGTGCAGACCCTGGGTGAGAACTCTGACCGCAGCCAGCACCAGGCCCCAGATGTACCTGAGTCACTCCCCCAGATTCCTTGTCTGTCTTCCTTTAAGACCCACCTGCCATGCGCCTTGACTTTTGCAGAGTTGGTAGGGGATTATGAGCACTATATTAAAGAGGGGTTAGAGAGGTCAGTGGAAATCATCAGGCACTACACAGGTCCTGGGGATCAGACTGGGAACCCTCGAAATGGTTTTGTGAGAAATCGAATTACTGAAGAGAGAGTGCAGGTATTGGCAGGCAGTGGCCAATCTGGAGACTCTGAGAGTGACAGCGATTCCTACAGCTCAAGGACTTCTTCCCAAAGCAAAGGAAACAAATCATACGTGGAGGGCTCTTCTGATGCTCAGCTGAAAGACTTGGAATCTACCCCTGTGGATGGCCATGTGCCTTTGGAACAACCCCTGCATGGAAATGACACCCCTAATCTACGAGAGTATCAAGAATCCCCTGACATCCAAATGAAGGCACAGCATAAGGAGGGGGCGAGCCAGAGAGCCAAGCAGAGCCGGAGAACCCTTCCGAGGCGATCTTCCTGTCGACGGCAGACAGAACCCCAGGAAGACGGTGGTGGGTATGACCACCATCAGGAACCACCTGTGGATTTTTCTGGTACCTATCAGGATTACGAGGAGTACTGGAGAGCTTACTACAGGGCGTGGCAGGAATACTACAGCACTGCTGCCCAGTCGTACTACTGGAACGCTCAGCAGCGCCATCCAGGCTGGATGGCGGCCTATCACATGAATACCGCTTACCTACAAGAACTGATGCGTGGCAACCAGTGATCGCAGGCTGTCCTTCAGACCATCTGGAAATGTCCACCAATTATACTTGTGGATAGCTAGCCTTGACCTGCAGTAGACTGGCATATTGTGGCATTTTTGAGGAACTTGGAAAGTCTTGAGGCTTTCTGCTGGGATCCATCTATTTTTCAGATTGTTGTGACCTAAGTCAAAATCTTAATTTTTAAAGAAACTTCATGGGTCAGATTCTTGAAAGAAATTTTTTGGGATGTAGAGCTAAAGGTCTCAGGGTGCCATTTTCTGTAAGCCATTCCAAAAAGAAACGTTTGAAAACACTTACACCACTGCTTGCTTTAAAAAAATAAAAACAGTTGAGATTTGAAAAATGTTAGTTTATGCTGTGGAGTTCTTTAAAAAAGGCTTGGGCTGCATTTCCATAGAGGTACGTTGCTGTAAAAATTTGTAACGTGGTTGGAGGCAGGAAGGAGTAAAATTGCTTTAGACTTGCCCAAAGGTACTTGATTTGATGCTCTTTGTTTCCACTAAAAATATTTTGCTACCAGTAAAAATACATACTTAGCCAAATGTGTTGACATGCTTATTGTTCATCTTTTGAATGTCTTTTGTTTTGAAGATTATGAAAACTGCCCACTATTTCCTAGTGCATTAAAGAGCTAAGGATCGTTGGTGGCTGTCTTATTTTTGTTCCTCAGCAAGAGGAGCAGCTCTTCATGTTTATTAGTTTCTGGATCCTTTTACGAATCTGATGAAAGCTATAGATTGTCCCAGAAAATGTCGCATTCTGTAAACAAGAATTGTCTATGTAATTTCAAGGACCCCCTGAGCTCATCCATGGAACCCAGGTTAAGAACTGCCCTACATTACACTGTGGTACGCCAAGGGGAAGTTCTAGCTCCTTGTGTTAAGTGTTTAGTGGAAGCGGAAGCTCATTCTGTTCAAACTCGTCCCATAGTGTGTCCTAATCTTGTGTCTTCTAGAAATTCTCCCCACTTTTTACCTCTAATGCTAGGATCCAAGGGAAACAGTCATTTTTCTGAGATGATGCATCTATAAATGATGATTTAGAAAAATGTAATTGGAAGTTACTTATTCTTTCATTTCTTCTCTGTTTTTATGATTTTTTTTTCTGTTTCATGATCCTTTTATGATGATGCCTTTGGTCCCCAGACCTTCCTGTGAGCTGTATTTGTGGTGAGAGAATCCCTCATGTACAGACACAGGTTTACTGTTTTAAAAGGAAAGCTCTTCTAATTCCTGTGTGCCTTTGTGTCTACGTGGTGTGATTTTCTCTCAGGACCACCGGCAAACATCCACAGCCATCGTCACTCACTGTCCAGCACTCACGTGACAGTTCTCTACTTCTGCTTAACTTGGATTCCTGTCAGTCGGGGTGGGCAGTGGTGGGTTCCTTATATGTATTAGCACTGTTACGTGTATTGCCAAATTAGAATGAATTAATTAACACTGGAAATAGCAAATCTATAATTAGGTCCAGTATGTTACTAAGAAGTAGAGACTTTAATTGCACATTTAAATAAAATCTTGTCATTGCTATATAATTGAACCTACCTCTTTTTCTACCCTTTCCCCCTCACTGTAACCAGGTTCACAGTTTGTCATTGCTAGGGGATTTTAATTAGGAGACTGCTGCATCTTAATTAGAAATGAGATTCCCCATTAGTCTCGAAATTAATTGGATTACCTCTTTAGGTGTGTTGTATTTTGTGTTTGCTTTTTTTATTTAAAAAACCCCAGAAAAATAAGCTGGGGGTAACCGTATGCATAACATGAAAATAGTAATTGCTTCATTTTTTTCCATAAGCATTTGCTAGGACAATTTCAGCTGTTACCATCCCGAAGAAGGGGCAGGGAAGCAGCTTTAGTGGTGGCTGTGGAAGGAATCGGCTACTATTTGTGTGTGACTTTCTTTGTGTGGAAGAGACTTTTTTGTTTGGAATTGTCAATCTAGGTGCATGTCCCTATAATCTGTTAGGAACTATTGATCTCAAGGTTTTAGGTAAATTCGCTTGAGAATGCTTCGTGGTGCAGTGGAAAGAGCATTTGTCCTGGTTGAGACTCTGCTGTCGTTTCTTGTTTTACCTCGTGCCAGTCATGTAACCTCTCATGACCCAGTGTTCTCATCAATAAAATGAAGGAGGTGGACTAGAAGATTTTTAGTGTCTCTTCCAGTTCTAAGATTTAATTACTATATTAATAATAAGAGAAAATACCTTCCTGTTATGGGAAAGGATAATTATTTTATGAATATAGAGAATTTATAAATTCAGGTAATTTGGATGAGGGCTAGTGTGAATGGCTTAAATGTCTGAATTCTAGAATACTAAAATCAGTATACTTAAAACAACGGTTGAAGTTGAGTTTAAATTAGGCTAGTGGTATTAACATGTAGAGAAATCTTTGGGAATCCTGCTGCTTTGGATAATTCTGACTTGGAATACAAATTATGATTTTGGGTAATTTCAAGTAATATTTTCTAAAGTAACAAGTTTTGCAGTAATATTTACTAACCTTTTAAAAACATAGTTTAAAGATAAACTTCAGCCTCTGAATACTAAAAATATTTGAATTATAGTACTTGAGGATCGGCTCGTATGAGACAAGGGAGCAGTTTGAAGTTTTAGAGTTTTTTCCTCCCCCTATGTATAAATAAACCTATGTTAATCTTAAATAAAATTTTTTGATAGTCATAGCTGACATTGGAACGCCAACACAAGGTTCTTCTCTTGTTTTAGCAGAGTATGTTTATTGTTTTGTGCCTCTGTGAACAAGCACATATGTCCCAGTTAACATTTTGTGCTTTTCGATGAAAAAGAGCACCTAACTTGCTCAAAGCACATCTAGTTTCCAATTACTTTTCGCCAGAAAACATTTGAGTTATGGATCTGTAGTGACACCTAGTGGGTGATCAGGATATGAGCATCCGTGATTGGAATGAATTTTAGGGCCAGCTTCCAGGGTCTTTGAGCTTCATGCATTTGCCTTCACGTTCCATTTCTATTCCAGTTCTCGTTGACAGGGATCTGCTTGTTGCAGGGAAATTAAAAAACTTCCTGTTGTTGCCACCTTATGGTGACATCAAAATGCCTGTTGGTCTCACTACATAAATCAGAATTATTGAAATTACAGCAGAGCTTCAAGATACCTAATCCAAGTACCCGCTTTTTAAATGGAGGAAGCAGAGCGAAGTCAAGAGAAAAGTGACCGATGTGAAGTCATCTAAGTAAGTGATAGAGTGGAAACTTGAGCCTCTACCATCTGATTCCCAGGCTTTCTGCTGTACCCTATACAGCATTTAATTTTGAGGGTTTTTTTTTTTTTTTAAGTTTGAGTCTTTGATTTAGATCAGGAGTCGGCAAACTGCAGCTCTTTGGGTACGTTCCATCTCAAAACTTTGCTGACCCCTGGAAGAGCCAGTCCTGTCCCTCACAACAATTTAAAAATTATTCGAGAGCCATAAATATATTTTTACATAATAACCATTATGTGAATAATATCCTTTAAACATTTTATAAATGAAACTATGATAGTTTTATTTTCATTTTCAATTTTACTTCAGAGCCACAGCTCATGAGCCGCACTTTGCTGACCCCTGGCTGCTCATCCGTCTCAAAAATTTGCCGACCTCTGGTTTAGATGAAGGTGTAGTCAATGTATTCTCAGCAGAACCAGTACTGATACATAAAGGCCGATTTTCTTTCAGCGACACAGGGCTGGGCTTCAACATAGAGCTGTTGACAAATGCAATAACATCTGTGACTAATGCAGGCAAGAACTGACAGGGATGTCACAGGAGTCGCTCGCAGTGAGGGGGCAAGGGGAGGGATGATCAGACTAGATGTTTTTTCTTTTTTTAAAGATTTTTTATTGGGGAGTTGGGGAAGGGAACAGTATTAGGGAATTGGGGAAGGGGAACATTGTGTTTTTCCAGGACCCATCAGCTCCAAGTCAAGTTGTCCTTCAGTCTTAGTTGTGGAGGGCGCAAGCTCAGCTCCAAGTCCAGTTGCCGCTTTCAATCTAGTTTCGCGGGGCGCAGCTCACCATCCAATACAGGAGTCGAACCGACAACCTTGGACAGCTGAGCCATCCGGCCACCCGTTGGCAGCTCGGCGGCAGCTCAGCTCTGGCGCAGCTCACTGGCCCATGTGGGAATCGAACCGGCAACCCTGTTGCTCAGAGCTTGCACTCTAACCAACTGCGCCACCCG
This sequence comes from Hipposideros armiger, assembly GCF_001890085.2. Taxonomy (NCBI): domain Eukaryota; kingdom Metazoa; phylum Chordata; class Mammalia; order Chiroptera; family Hipposideridae; genus Hipposideros; species Hipposideros armiger. The sequence goes on from NW_017732082.1 coordinate 372,921, forward strand.
GCTGGCCCCCAGACTAGACTTCTAAGTACCCTTCTGAGAGTGTGTGACTTCTCTAGGAAGATAGAAAGCTTCCCTTTGTTCAAATTACCCTTTCTTTCTTGTGTAGCAGGAGAATTGGCATTAAAATAAACATTCATACTCATTTTAGGGTTTGTGGCACATAGTTTGTTTAATCCAGATTGGATACATCAGGTACAGCAGTGGCACATGACTCAATACTGTAAATGATAAACGTTTTAACATATGCACTACAGTTTCAAAAGAAGACGACAGGAAACTTGAGTTTTTTTTTTCCCGTAGAAAGTTTTCACATGTTTATCTTCCTGCAGTTTTGTACAGTATTTCTTCTTTGCCATTGTGATGTTGGTAAGCAAAGCCCATTTATTATACGAAAATAGAAAAGAACACACTTGATGTTTTTCACGATAACATTAATGGGGGGGGGGAGATGACCGCTAAGGAAAACATTACGTTGGAATGTCTGATTATCAAAAATATACCGTCCCTCCCGCCTCCCAGGTTTGTAAAATAGTCTATTGGTCCAAGGAGCCCCCCTGGACTTGGGTCAGTGCCCTACACTGGTTAGAGTGACACCATCCAGTGTAGTTAAGTAACCTGCTAAGATAAATGTCATTCCCACACTTGATGAGAAAAACATAGAACATTCTGAGTAGAAAACAAGACTCAAAAGGAACCCCTTTTAAGCTTTTTTTTTTTTTTTTTTTTCTGATAGCCACTTTAGTTCTAATAATGCTCTTCCCGCTGCTGTTTGGGCTCCAAGGGTGACGGACGGGTCATGACAATGTTTTCCTTTGTCCAGTTGTTGTAAAGCTTTGCAAAAGATGAGATTTCATAAGGAAATCAGAAAGGGAAAATGACAACCTTTCAGGGTCCTGTTTGTCATGGTTACCATGCCAGCTAGTTTAGAAGGGAAACTAATATTGCCTTAGTAATTGATGATCCCAGCATTGGGGTCTGTCTGTCTTGTAGTTACCTGGTAATGGAAGTGTGGGAGTCTGGACACTGGAATTCATTAATAACCTCAAGATAGAAGTTTAGCTCAATTTCAACCACTACGCCTACAAAGTTAAAAAAAAGAAAAAGGAAAAAATATCTAGGTGCATGTTTCAATGTACACTTCCCCTGCCTATATTCTAACAAGTAAGTGACGTGATCATGAACTGTACGAATCATAGCTTGAAAACGGTAAAGTCCACAGCATAATCTGTGACTTGACTGTTGTGTGAATCATGGATCAGCATTTACTGTCCACTTTCATATGTGTTCAGACTCTTTGTTTTTCTTAATTTCACTTTTCAACTTGCTGGCCTTATTATACTCTTGTGTGATTATAGACTAAGGTGTTCAGTTGTCATTGAGAATATCTGATCTTTTGAACAGGATTCTATGCAGTTAGTCCTGAGCTTGACACTAAAGAAAGTAGGGGATGAAAGAGAAATGGTACAAAGTTTGCTTCTGGAGGTCCTGGCTTAGGATGGCTCTGGATGGAATTCTTCCTCACCCTTAATCACCACTGTTAGATCCAGGTATTAAAAATAAAAGCAAGCCTCAAAGTAATGCCACATGATATGGAGGAAAAACCCCAGGACAAGGGGTCTAAGCCCTGGATTGCAGTCATAGTTCTGCCATGCGAACTTGGATAAGTCACTCTGCTTCTTCCTGCCCACTTTCCTTGCTGTGAATCAAGGGTGTAGCTTGACCCACCGCTGTCAGAGGCTGTAAGGATCAAAAGGACTTCAGGAAGTATGCTTTGAAATGTCCTAGCCCTCTCTTCACTGAGAGGAGATGGCATTAGACTGAAAATGCCCGATTGTTCACTTGGTCACCTATTTTTGATAGAATGGCTAGTCCATGTTCGGTTCTACCCAGGGAATGGTGGTTTCCACAGTATGGTTTGTGTGAGTCCAGTCAGGTGGTTTCCAGGGGCCGTGTCCAAGTACCACTGACATTCGCAGAGGACCGTATCTCTAGTTATTGCACATACCCTTTGAGGGGTCTTCTTGGAAGCATTGTCATGCTGAGAGGCAGTGGGTGTTGTGGGAAAAGCATTAGACCAATAGCCAAGGGGCTTGTGTCCTGGTCCCAGCTCTGTCATTAAATGGCTGCATGACCTTGAGCAAGTCACTTAATTTCTTTCGGCCTCAGCTTTCCATACTGTAAACTATTAAACAGATTCTGTAATCTCTTCTAGTTCTAATGTATTCTTAGTACTAAATTTTCTAAGTTTCCATTTATCTGAATGTTGACTATTGTTGTGTTTTTTTTTTAACCCTCCCTAATGCTGAGTGGGCCTGAATGGAATAGGTGGTTTTGGGGAACCTGTTATTATACTGAAGTGGTTCATGAACTAAGAAAGCTCAAGAGTCATTGCACCAGAAAGCCCATTGCCCCCCAAAAACCCTGATATCCTGGTTCTTCAGTCACCAGCCAGTGAGCTCGACTTACTAAACTGATTAGACACACTAGCTCTTTCGTCTCCTTACAAATGCAGCAGTCTGGCTGTGCTCTGTTGTGTACATGAGCTACTTTCGTGGGTTGACATCTTTTGGACCAGAGGTGAGCTGGGTCACTTGTTCTTGGCTAAGGCTACGTCAGGGGATGGTGATGAAGGGGATGGTCTAACAGTCTTAGGAACTGGCACAATGTGGGATTTGGAAATGAAGCTGTCAAAAAATGGGACACTAATTGAGACATGATTATTAAAATTCGTTAAGTTTTACGGGAACCGCTATAGGCTCCCTTGGTGTACTATAATATCAAACAGGTCCTGGGTTGGACCAGTCATTATTCTAACCCTGTGATGTAAACACAGGCAGTTTGTATGTAGAAGCAACCACGTTCCTCTTTACCTCGTGATCACTTACCCCACTCAGTTTTTATGATGTAAACTGAGATCCTTAGACATTCCGAACTTTGTTCCATTACCCATTCTTTCAAAAGAAGAGTTCCTCTTCTAGTCCTTCACTGGCCCTCACATGGAGTCTAGCGCAGCTCTCCGCCTTCCCTAATGAGAAGTGTGTATGAAGAATGTACTTAAGTACTTATTCTCAGGCGTGTGTGTGTGTGTGAGTGTGTACAAACGTATTCCTCTGTTATTGTAAAGCTGTTCTGTAGACTTAGATCATAAGCTCAGAGGGCCAGAACCACCGCCTTCTCATGTTAGGGGAAATCCTTGAGGCCAGACCCAGAGAAAGGACTCAGTCAGTGGCCAAGAAGGAGAGCGTAAGGAGATAAAGGTAGAAGGCTCCTTCTCTGCCCTCTGCCCACCATCTGGCTAGGTGCCACCTCATAACCCTTTCTTTACCTTTCCTCGTGTAAGGGGGTCCATAGAGCTGGGGTCACAGAGAAGCCTGTTGAAAGTGTATTCAGGTTCCTGGCTACTGAAACTCGTCTAGATGGCTGTGGTGGGCAGAGAAATTCTTGGCCTAAAGTTAAACAGCTAACCACTAAGCCTTAGATTGGATAATGAGCCCCTGAGGTGCTCCTGTGTCTGAGCAGCCAGGCTAGAGGGATTGCCATGGTAGCTGGGGGCTGGGGAGCGCGGGAAGAGGCTTGTCATGAGCCCTGAGGCCCACCTGCTCTGCTATAAGCAGTGAAGATGGCTAGGAGGATTCCAGAAACGCTGTTCCCAGCCCCATTGGGTGCAAGCCACCGGAACAGAAATGCCGTCCAGGTTCCCAGAAGTTAACACCCGCTCTCTCACTCACAAGGAGGTGATGGCTTCTCCCCCATCTCAGTTATCTTCAGGGCCATCAGGCCCCTTCAGACCTCGAGGCATCTTTCCCGCCAGGTAAGAATCATCTGGAGCCTCTTACTTGCTTTCACACTTTGGCGCATCCTTGTGAGGCACACAGGCTCAACCTTCTGCAGCCTCCATGTGGGAGCTGCCTCAGGCGTGAGATAAGTCAGAAACGCAGCGCCCGCGCCATTGCCCTCTCTACAGGAAGCTGCTCACCGCAGCACAGCTCTGGACGGGCCCTGAAAGGAGGGTACATAGATGGGGCCGCGGGGGCCGACTGCAGCTGTGAGCCCCGGGGTCTTCTGTCCTCTCTCCATGGGCACACGCCAAGAGTTTGGCGATTTCCTTTTTTAAGATCCCAGTGTGATCAATCGGGTCGTTCCCTTTCTAACCCAGAAATGGAAACTGCCAATACCAACCGTGAGGGAGGCACTTATTCTACAAAGTGGACTTCCCTCACCCCTAAACTCTCCCGTTTGTGCTTCTTTCCTCTCTCCCACAACTACATTCACACAAAGAGAACCCAGGCACACACCCGCAGGTGCCCGGCGGTGGAGAACACCAATAACGTGTCTCAGGATCACTGGGGTCCATGTAGAGACAGATGGCTGGCCACTGAAAAACAGCCACGGGGTGAAGCAGAGAGGTACAGAGACAAAAAAGACAGGGGCAGACAGGGTAACTGCTGCTGTGTGGTCACTAGGCAGCTCCGTGCAGGTCAGCTGGGCAGTGGGGTCCCAGACTCAGTTGACCTCACCCACCTGGGGGAATGGAGAGAGAACTCAGCAGTCACTGACTTCTTAGCCTAAAAGCTTTGCTATATAAAAGGAGGAAAAAAACAAACAAAAAACAACCCTCATAAAATAACGCATTGTTTTGGTTCAAAGGTATTGGGTCCGTGGAGAAAAAAACGTTTCACAAAAATCCATTGGTGTTTTTCTTTTCCACCTTTTCCCATGAATAAATATTATCCATTAAGAGCCTTGAAAAGGTGCTTAAATACACAGTGTTATATTTTCTTCCTGTTTTGCATGTGACAACTCTGGCCTCTGTGCTGCTCTTGGTCTTGTATTTTCCTCACCGAGGTCTCCGGAAACAATTGTTATTTGGTCTGAGGCTCCCCCTGCAGGCCGGGTCCGGGCACGCAGCCTCTACCCCCACCGTCCCATCCCCTATCCCACCCACCCTCCCTTCCTCTGGCCCCAGTGAGAGGCAGGATCACAAGGCTATGTCCACGCCAGCAGCAGTGAACCTCAGGGGCCCCTGTGCTGCCCTTTTTCCCTTGCAGGCACAAGTTTCAGTGCTAGGGGTGCAACGGGGCAGGCGGAAAGAATGGGGAAAGGGGGGGGAGTGGTCCCAGTGGCCACCCACCGACATGCCAGCCCCCTCGGCTCCCACTCCCCGCACTGGCCCTCTGTCCCATGGTTTTACAAGGCGGACACCTTGACAACATTGCTGGCTATGGAAGGAATGTTCGTGTTGGGGCCCGGGCTGGCAGTGGGGGGGCAACTTTCCCCCTCCGGGGTTAGCGCGGGGGGAGTGGGGATGCTGATGATAGCTGTGGTGATCTGGGATGCTTTGCAGTTTGGTCTCAGTCCGTCGTCTGCTTTCAAATTAAGGCTGGAGCGACTGGGATAAAAAAAGAGTGAGTTGATGTGGGTTCCTCTTGCTAGTGTCCCCAAAGCTTCCTCGACCCCCTACATTTCTAGCTCATGGTGACTCAGAGGAGGTTTTGCTGTCCCTCTGTCTTCTTTTTGGTCACCTTGCCTGTAATGATCCATTCTAATTATTATTCCTAAACTACCGACAATTGCCAAGTCGTGGGTGTTGGGCTTTGGGGATCAGAGTATACGGTTTCCCGCCAGCGGATTGTTGACCTATCGTGTATGGCATTTGACTTGCTTTCCCTGAATTCCTTGCAACTCACTGGAGGTAGTGGGAAGTGGCCTAAATATAAGCAGAGAAAGGAGGGAAAAGTCAGTCTGTGATTCGAAATCAGCCTGGGACAAGCCACGCGTAACACAATTGTGAAATTATTTCCTTGAGAAAATGGTCAGTTCATTCTTTGCACTGGAATAGGTCATTTTTGGATTTTTGTTGTTGTTGTTATTTTTTTCTGGTATCTAACCCCACACTGGGCCTAAGCCTGCTGTAGTAACCTCCAAAGCACATAAAGGACCTTTGGGTTAACTTGCAAGGATGAGAAGGAAGGTGTGCGAGGGAGGTGGGGCTCATGCATCAGGTAAGGGGAGAGGGGGGCTCGAGGACCCTCAGGCTCTCCTAACGCTGAGGCTGTTTAGTCCTGTGAATGGAGTGGCTCCAGCGTTTGGGAGTGATGGGGATGGACGCCACCCACCTGGTGGTGAGGGAGGGCTGCTCACTGCCCTGGATGTGGATTGTGCTGAGCTCTTGCATGCTGCGCAGGCGAGTGGCCGGCAGGTTGGAATTGGGCAGGTGTGTGGTCTTCTTACTACGACGGGAGCAGCAGGTGGTCGTGAGGCCCGAGTGGCTGGACAGCGAGGGGCTTCTTGTGGATGGGTAGTTCTGCATTGAACTCTCCATGCAGTTCTGCTCAAACATCTGCTCATCTATAAACTCGTGGTTCTGTGGGAAGCAAAAGGAGAAGACGTAGGCAAAGGAGGTAGGCGGGAGGGGGACGGGCCCCCCGCCCCCGTACTCTGCATGGCTGCCTGTCTCTGTTCTGGGCCGGTGAGAGGAGGACTCCCAGCTGCCTGGAGCACAGACAGGCACTCAGGAGAGGTGAGGTCCCACAGGCACCAAATGAAGAAGGAAAGAGAGTTCTATGGGCAGCTCTGGCCATCAGATCGAAGGTGTTAAATCGTGATGTGACGTACGCTCCATCTACAGCTTTGAGCTGAAGGGATAACAGGGGTCGTGGTGGGATTTAGTGGCATCGTCAAGGCTAGAAGCAAAGACTTGACTTACTCTGCAGGCTTTGCACAGGACCTCCCGGGGATGGCAGACAGGGAGTCACGGCTATGGGTAGTTGGTCTGCTAGGTTGGTTTTTCTGAATTTAATGGGTGAGATCCTTATGAATCTTGGGTAAGCATGAGACAAGCTTTTAAAGGCACTGGATTGTTCACAGAATTTGGAGAGCTTTGCTCTTAAAGGCTAATGGGGTCAAATTGTCAGGGTTACAATCTCTTTTAATTATTTCCTTGTCACTTGATTATGGGGTAAGGATACCTGGAGGCACAGGGTTCCCTAAGTCAAGTGTAAGCATGGGAAGGGAATGCTAAAAGCCTCCTGACTAGAGGGCATCAGGGTGGAAGGAGTTGAACCCAGGAGGACTAAAAAATGGCTGTATGGCCAAGGTGATTTAAAATCTATGACATTAATGGTCTGACCAAGGCTGCCAGAGGGTGAAGAAAGTCTAAAGAGAAGTAGTATGAGAACAGAGTTCAGGGAGAGACCAGCGCTGACAGCCAATACCAGGAGTCCCCATGGAGCTAGCGGGGTGGGGGGTGGGTGGAGGGGTGGCACAGGTGTAGCACAGATGTGTACATGAACACTTCTTCCAGGATACCGACATTGATGCCGTGTTCCACCAAACCCTCCTAGCCCCTGGGGAGGTCAAAAGAGGGAATCAAAGAGGCAGTTGGGTAGTTGAGCACAACAGCTGGGAGCCTGAGCTGGTACTGGGTGTGGCAGCAGTGGGCAGGAAGGAGAAGCCCCAGAAGAACCAACAGCAGCACATGCAGAGAACCAGACCAGACCAGGGGGCAAAGAGGAGAACCCACAGACTCAGAAGAATCAGAGAGGAAAACATTGATTGAATTTTTAAAAAGTTATACCTTGATGGTGGAGGTTCGAACAGACAACAGGGGATCATCCACAAGATAGGACAACCCCTACAGGACAACATGCCAACAGAAGATAAGAACACCATTGATTGTACATTCCAGCATTCCCAAGCTCAGTTCTGACATTCAGTCTCTCAATCCCAGCATTCCACCCTTTGAGTCCAACATTCCAGCCCTTGCTCCCAGCATTCTCACTCCCTTTCCCCAACATTCCCACCCTGGGCTCCAACATGACCCTGCTCAGACCCAACATTCGTTCCCTCCACCCCAACATTCTGCCTCCCTTATCCCAACATTCCCCCCTAACATCCAGCATTCCATGTCTTTAATCCCAATATCCCATCCCCACAATCCAACATTCTTTCCCTCAGATCCAGCATTCCACTCCTTCAACGCCAGCATTCCAGCTCTTCAAATCCAGATCTTTCCACCCGTGTCCCTTCAATGTCCACATTCCACCCAGCACATGCAATTTGGAAAGGGCAGTTGGGTCCAGCCCTATTCCTTTGGCAAGCTCTGAGACATTGAGGGAAACTGAAGATACGCATACATAGTTCTTAACTCTAAGAAATACCAGATACATCTGGAAATGATGGTTTTCAGAATACTTCCCATTCTGGGTCCTCACTGGGTTTAACTGCCACCCACAGTGTCCACATTTGGCTCATCGTAAGAGTCACCTAATAGCATCTGTTCCCCCCCACATCTGGGAGGTCCGGATCTGGGACATTTAGAAAGCTATTTCTTAGTGTGCTGGGCCCCGGCTATTGGCTCTTTGGGGAGGCAAGTTCTAGGACGGGACAGGGAAGGGTTTCGCTCTGTCTCTCTTTGGTTGTCCAGCCTGGCTTCTCCCTTCCCTATTATTCCTAACACTTTTGGCCAAGGGACCAGGGTCGGCCCCACTGCCCTTCCTTTCAGCCTGTTGGTGAGGCACAGGCATCATTCCACATTCCGACTATGATGTCCTAAACCACGGCTCTATTTTAACAACAAGCCTTTCAGAATCTGACCTCCCTGGGAATGGCAGGGTGACTAAGAGGAAGTGGTAAGAATAAAACTCCTGGCTAGCAAAATAGATGTGCTGCCTCCTCTACTCACCGTCTCCTGTTCAAAGAGGAATGTAGGAAGCAAAGGGACCCACAAATGGCATCAACCTAGCCCCAGGGATAGGACAAAAACTGATGTTCTTCTGTACAGTCCTGTCGCGATCAAGTATACATTCAGCCCTAGTTTTGAAGAGTGATGCCCATCAGAGCCCTTCCTTAGCCCACAGTCACCAAGAAATGGGCCACGGGGCCTGGTGTAGGGGGCTGTGGAAAGGCTGGGGGTAATGGCCTCTTTTGTGCTGCAGGGCAGCTGGTGTCCCTACCCTGGTGACCTTGCTCCATTCCTTGGGCTGATAGAGACCTCATCACTACTTTTTGGACCTGAAGGGGACAGACTTTGACTTCAGAATGTCGCCCCAGGATGAGGACGTGAGTCGAGTTCTCACTCTGTGAGTTCTACCCTCAGAAAAGGGCCAGGGTTCAGGGGTGAGAAAGAAGGTGCCCGTGGGCTGTGACTCACAGTGGTTTTCTCCAGGCAGTGCAGCAGGTGATGGTGCTGGCTCTCGATGAGTGAGGTGGTCTTGCCCATGGGCTCCTCTTCCGGGGTGCCCTAGTGAGAAAAGAAGAGAGGCTGAGTATTAAGCTGGCGGCTCTTCCTTTCTCCATCCCCTTCATTTCTCCATAGGCGGGCACCAGAAAAATGTGGGTGAATCAACTGTTACAGTTACCATAAAACATGGTAGCTTCTGGGCTGGGGGCCCTTGGTCTAAAGCTGGTTTAGGGGTAGCGGTGACAGTCTCATGGAGAGGTATGTGGAGGGGGGCTGCTCCCTGGGGAAAGTTTGGAAACATATCCTTCCCAGGGTTCAGACTGGGGCTTTGGGGCGTGAGTGCCGCGGGAAGCAGACAAGCCCAGGTTCCCCTCCACCTCCCAGCCCAGGTCCTCGAGGCGCCTACCATCAGCTCCAGTGCCTCGTTGAGGAGCCCGTTGCGCTTGCTGTGCAGGTAGGCATTGGAGCTGCCTGTTTTGGCCACACGGATCCTGGCAAGGCGGGCCTTCTGTGATGGGCAGAGAGAATCAAAGGATGAGGTCTAAAGAGAGCAGGCCTGGAAAAGCGGGTGGCAGTGGGCTCTCCCAGCGAGGCTGGGTTCCCCGGTGATGCCCGAGGCAGGGCAGGAAGCCGCGTCTTCCCAGCCTCACCACCTCTGTCTGTGGGCGCTGGATTGGGTCTCAGACGCTCTGCACCCGCTTTCTGCAGCTCGGTCATGGTCAGAGTTCCTAGGGGTTTCCACTCATCTCTCCAGCCGGGTGTCATCCTGGCAGGAGAAATACTACTCATCAAAGCCCTCCCTCCTTCCCAAAGTGTCATGACTTTTATCATGTCTGAGTATTTCTCATCTCTAAATAGACATGAGCTCTTCCAAGGAGCACGTGTTACAGCTCTCCTATGCTTCTCCCCTGGGGTCCAGTGAGTTCCCTGCAGTACAGGTGCCCAAATATGGGTTCATTACGAGAAAAGCAAAAAGCATGCATGCATGTGTGCCCCTCAATGCTTCTTAACTCCTTCTCCACTTTCTGTTTTTTCCTTAGCACTTATTACTAAGGTAGGATAAGTTCTATATACTTATCTTGCTACTGTCTCTCTCCCCTGCCAGAATGTAAGCGCCATGAGGGCAGGAGTTTTTGTTTTGTTCAGTTAGTATCCCCAGTACCTAGTAGTTCTTAAGTTAATGAATAAATTTACAGTTGCATGTCTGTCTGTCTTTGGGAGTGGATTCATGCACGGATGTGTCAATACTTGCATATGTTGCTGTGTGTGTCTGTGGGGATGAGTGTAGGTGCATGTGAATGTGACAAGGTGGCCTGATGTGTGTGCGTGAGAGGGCAGGATGGAACACATTTCCATATACCTCTGGCTTTAACTCGGAGAACTGAAAATCTCCCAGCTCCCACCTGGGAAACCCTGAGCAGACCTCCTGCCGGGAGGCTTCATGGTATCTCAAAGCGAGCCCATCTCTCTTGCTTGCAAGGGCAGTGGGAGGGGCTGGACGCACTGCAGATGCTGGCTGCCTTTCTCCCTCCTAATAGCCGTAATCAGTGTCATGATGACAGCAGCACAACCACAGAGTGAGGCCTAGGAGGGAAGGGCCTTTGGGAGTAGAGGGGTTCCTGCTGGTTTAAAACAATGCAGCTGGAATTTGGGCTCTTGTAGCTCTAGACCCAGCTCCAGGCCCTGGCTACTGAAAACAAAGAGCCTCTCCTGGGACCGAGGGGTCCCTCCTCCTGCCTCTGGGAAAGTCCACATTGAACTTCAGTATGGCCTCTGAGCAGAAGAAGCGTTCTTGGAAAATTGTGGCAATTTCCACACTCTCCCCAACATGGGGACGTGTCCCGTCCAAGTGTCCTGCTGGGCTGGTTCATTTGCTATAAGGAGGCCAGGGACTCGGGTTCAGGCTGTCAACAGAAGCACAGAGGACACACTCTATCTCTTGTTTCCTGAGAGGTCCCTTGTGGACAGCACGCCCCTGCAGGGATGACTCAACTCCTTTCCCTGGCTTCTAAATATGAGGAAGAGGCCAGGACTTGAACCTGGAAGATCTGCCTGTAAGTCTGAGGAAGAATGCTTCTCTAGGTGGACAGAATGAAAGGGGGACCTCGGAGAGAAAGGGTGGTAAGTAAGCTCTATCATTCTCTTCTCTCTGAGCAGAGAACATTCATTCAGGTCCAGGGCAATTCTCCCTGGGAGTCCTGCTCCAGCCTTACCCTCAGCTAGATGTCTACACTCAAGCCAGTTCCTAGTCTAATATTCGAGGATGTGGCTGCTATTGCTTTGGGTGAGAACTGGGTGTTAAGAGCCACATATGGAAATCCAATTGTGTCAAGCTCATTATAGCCTTATAAAATTTGATTGCACCACTTAGAGCCAGACCTGTCTCATATCTGGGGTCTGTCTTCATTACTTTCTAGAGATGAAAGATTCTCCTGTTCTCCTTTGTGGCACTTCTTTTAATCTTATCTTACCCTGGGCTCTATGAAAGGAACAGATTGTCATATCAAATGTACTGTATCATTTAATCATTTCCCACACAGGATAAAGACGTTTACAATGTGATTACAGAACCATACCCAGTGTATGACATTTGGTGAGGCTCTTTGGTTTGTCTTTGAGCTCCTGAGGGCCAGAGTCTGTGGCTTATGCATACTTTTGTCTTCAGCATAGAGCTTTATATGGAGCAGGTGCTCAAGCAAGGCTTGTGATGGCCCTGGAAGGAAGATGATTCCACACAGTTGGTCAGACATCCATGTTGATAAAGCCATTGCGATGGGCTCAGTCTTTGTGTGGACGGGTCAGCTTCACTCTCTTCCATGGTCATAAATATGAGGTCTGACAATTAAGTTCGGAAATTTGTTGCAACGATGTTACTAACCTTTTTTTTTTTCTTCTTTTAAAAAAGATTTTATTGGGGAATTGGGGGAGGGGAACAGCGTTAGGGAGTCAGGGAAGGGGAACAGACAAGTTGCTGTCCTTTTGTTCTTCAGTCTAATTGTGGAGGATGTGTCTTCACTGGCCCATGTTGGTATTATCATTGCGCTTTTCCCGGGTGAGGCAATTGGTCACCGGCCAATGGACGGCAGCTCATGGCAACTCACGCTGGCTGCCAGCCAACTCACAGTAGCTTATGGCAGCCCACTGCAACCCCACTGCAGCCTACGCCGTCTCCGGCGAATCACGGCAGCCCAGCTCCAGGTCGAGCTGTCATTCACCATCTTAGCTGTAGAGGGCGCAGCGTCACTGGCCCTCATGTGGGATCCGAACCGCAGCTCTGCTGCTCAGAGCCGGTGCTCTCAAGCCAATTCTTAACCAATGTGCCACATGGCCGGCCCTGTTACTAACCTTTTTTGATAGCAGAGGGATTATTCATGATGAATTTGTACTAACCAAGTTCACTATTTGGAAGTGCTGAAAAGGCTGCATGAAAAAGTTAGACGATCTGAACTTTTTGCCAACAATTCATGGCTCTTGCATCACAACAATGCACCAGCTCACATGGCACTTGTCTGTGAGGGAGTTTTTAGCCAGTAAACAAATAACTGTATTGAAACACCCTCCCTATTCACCTGATCTGGCCCCCAATGACTTCTTTCTTTACCCAAAGATAAAGGAAATATTGAAAGGAAGACATTTTGATGACATTCAGGACATCAAGGGTAATACAATGACAGCTCTGATGGCCATTCCAGCAAAAAAGTTCCAAAATTGCTTTGAAGGGTGGACTAGGCACTGGCATTGGTGCATAACTTCCCAAGGGGAGTACTTCGAAGGTGACTGTAGTGATATTGAGCAGTGAGGTGTGTAGCACTTTTTCTAGGATAAGCTCGTGAACTTAATTGTCAGACCTCATACAACATGAGAGTTGAAAGAGAGTTGAAAGAGAATGTAGAGATCATGTAGGCTCTTTTACAGACAAGAAAATGGAGGACATGACTCAGGGCAAGGTGGTGAACTAACAACACTTCAGCTCAGGTCTGCGAACTTCCAGGCCACATCCTGCTATCCTAACATTCCTCCTCCTCCCCTAAACTTCAACTCCTGTCAGTCAAGTCTCTAAACTTGACAAGCCAAACCCAGGAAGTTGCATTTTCAACAGGTGTGGAGATGCCAGGGTTGGAGGAGCAGTCCAGATGGAGGAGGCTGCCACCCTGGGTACAGTTCCAGGTACAGTCTATGCTCAAGTACCTGTCAGGCCCCTAGAAACCCTTCATGATTAAGTGCTTCCTAGTTGTCTGGCTGGCGGGTGCCGTTGGCTATGAGTTTTGGCATCTCTTGCCCTGGGAGAGGCAGGAGGAAGAAAATGAGGGAGAAATAGAAAAACCAAAAGAGAACAGGGGTGATTGCACTCGGAGACATTTACCCTGGAGAAGTGAAAATGTATGTTCACACCGAAACCTGTACGTGAATGTTCACCGCTGCTTTGTTTATAAGAACCCCAAAGTGGAGTCATCCCAGATGTCTCTCAACAGGCGAGTGGTTAGGCACACTTAGTACATCCCGACCATGTGATACTGCTCAGCACGAGAAAAGAACGCATTATGGATACACAGAACCTGGATGCATGTCCAGGAACTACACGGAATGAAAAAAGTCCATCTCCGAAGGTTACCTACTGTATGAGTCCACTGATATAACGTTTTTGAAATGGAAACGTTTTATAAATGGAGGACAGATAAGTGGTCACCAGAAGTTAGGGACGGGGTGGTGGGAGGGTGTGGTTATAAAAGGGTGTGGTGATGGGGTGGCAGACGCATGAACCTACAGAGGTGATAACATTGTATAAAACTCACACACACACACACACACACACACACACACACACACACACCCCAACTAAAACTGGGGAAATCGGAATAGGGTTGG
>NW_017732082.1:388267-396132 GCF_001890085.2 Hipposideros armiger
GTGGGGAAGTGGGGGGTGTGGGGGGTGGAAGAGCCCTGACCTTGGGTGAAGAGGCAGGAAATGGGTGCTGGAGGGGATGGGAGGGCAGCATAGAGCCAGAAGATCAATCTCAGGCAGGCTGGCCGCAGCACAGACCCAGGTCAAGGTAAGTCAAACTAGATTTCAGCACAGGCAGAGGGAGGCAGCAGTGAAAGGAGGAGCTGTGAGGACGGGCACACAAAAGGGGGTAAGCTGGAAGTGGGGACCGGCTGGATATAGTGTATAATTATATAATATATGCTACATTATTCAGTATTATTATATGCAAATCAAACATTTCGGAGCTATTAATAGCTTTCGTGAATGTTGTGGCTTTGTTTCCAGTCACCATACACAGGTGTGTCCTGAAATTCTGGATTTTTCTGATATGTCGGCGACTCTGCTACTTGGGGACTCCCCATGTGAGTGGAAGGCCAGCAGCTGGGACCATGTGGTGAGGAAGTAACCCACCTTCAGTGCATAGCGCCCGACACACAGTAGGTGCTTAGTAAGTGCTGGTGGAACAAATGAATGAAAAGAAGAAAATCTCAGGCCTCCATAAGCGACTCTTTCAACGAGGTCCCCCCACCCCCCTGTACACTGTACCCAGAAACACCCGCTGGAGGTTGGGATGCTTTGAATGGGGTACCGTGTTTCAGCCCAGGTCAGAAGAGGGATGAAAACTCCCTATCTGTCACCCCACTTTCCTGACAGGACTCTGGAATTGTAAAAGTCACGACCCAAGAACCTTCACCAGCCAGATGCCCTAAAAACGCAGGTGAATGTGGCAGGCTAAGTGGGTGAGTTGCTTTGGATGGAGGATGGGGTCCAGCCAGGAAAGACAGCTTCTGTCTGGTGCCCACCCAAGCTTTCTGCCATTTTCCCCCATTCTGCGGGAAAACGAGGGTGCTCACCCAGCCCTGCCTTCTTAAGCCGAGCACTCTGGATACCACGGAATCCTTTCCTCAGGACCCATGGTTCTGCTCCTGATTGTCAATTGCAACTCTGTGCTTTGACCCCAAGATACCCTGAGGTGACGAAAGCCTGCTGTGCCACTTATCCCCGAGCTCAATGGTCTCAGACTGTCCTCCTTTCAGAGGATTCATTTTTCTTTTCAGCAAATTTATTTTTGTCGCTGTGTTTTCTATAGGCTATTGTAAAGTATGGCAAAACGATTATGTCCCTCCAGGAAGCTCTTGGCTGAAAGAGGGGATGAGCCCAGGGCACTGCTGAGTGGTGATGGCTGAGGTCTTGGAGGGACAGCCAGGGAGAGGCTCAAGCAGACTGCATAGAATATCCCCAAGGGAGATAATCAGTTTATGGATAATTGGGGACTGGAATGCAGGGCACTGATAGGTAGGAAGGAACAGGATGCTGCTTTGCCTTCCAAAGCCAGGGGCTGTCTGCGCATCTCTCCCAGGAACTCCAGGCCCGGCAGCCTGATTGACAGCTGTCACGGTGAAGCGCCAGCCCCGCCTCGGGAGCTGCACCCGCCCCTCCCCGCCCCGCCCCGGGATTCAGGCTTACCTTTTGTGCCCTGCGTTTATCGGCTCTCTGATTCTGGTGGTAAATCCGGCTGAAGTTGGACACGATCACGGGGACTGGCAGGGCAATGACCAGGACGCCACTCAGGGAGCAGATGGAGCCGAAGATCTTCCCGGCAATTGTCTTGGGCACCATGTCTCCGTATCTGAGAGAGAGAGAGAGAGACAGAAACAGGCGTAAGGAAGAGGGACCATTTGGGAAACAGGTCAGGCTTCCCTGCAAATCATTCACTGATTCATTCATTTCATTCAGCAGTTGTTTAGAGTGCCTACTATGTGCCAGGTACCATAAGGAACGACAAGATCCTTATGTTCACGGAGCCAACATCCTACAAGGAGAAGACTATAAACAAGGAAGTGAATTCATAAAAACATCGTGACTTGTGGTTATTTCCAGGAAGAGAATAGAGAGATGGGTGCTATGCCAGGTGGGAGAGTGTAGTCAGGAAAGGCCTCTCCGATGAGGGAACATTTAAGCTGAGATTTGAAGGTAAACGATCCATCCAGCCATGCGACACCCTCGGGGAACAGTGTGCTGGGCAGAGGGAACAGCAAGTCCGGAGGTCTGGAGTTAGAAGGAGCTTGGCCTGTTCTAGGAAGGGTTAAGGAACCAGTGGGGCTGCACACAGCAAGGGAGGGGAGTTATACAAAAGCAGGCAGGGGCCAGACCATGCCTCCTCGTGGGCCACGACGAGGAGTGTGGGTTTCAAGGGCAACGAGGAGCCACGGACGAGTTTCAAGCAGAAGAGCATCCTGGCCTCATTTATGATAATAAAAATAATAAACTCACCTTCTATTGATGTAGAGATTTATAATTTGCAGAGCACTTTTACACATTTACCTCACATAAGCTCCAGGAACCCTGTAAAGTTTGCATCCTTATCCCCGCTTTACAGGTGCAGGAACTGAGGCTCAGAGGCGTACAGTGGACTGCGCACGGTTGGGTACAGCTGGGATGAAACCCACTCCTCTCGCTTTCATCTCCTTTCTACTAACCACACTGAGTGAGGGGGGACCACGAGCTCTGAAATTCAGCCCCTTAAGCCATGTAGTCGCTTTGGGATAGTGCCTGCTCCACTCAGAGCTTTCAGAAACTCTCTTAAGCACTTCACACCGTGGCAGTTGCCCCCTGGGACCGACTTGGCCTGGGTCCTGTTCAGCCCCGGGCAGGCAGGCCTGAGCCTCTGTCCTCTAATCAGTGAGACACTCTCAAGAGTGGTCAAGTGAGATAATTTAGTGGTCAACTGAGATAGTTTAAAGGACTTATTAAGCAAGGAGCTGTTATCACTCCTTTGGCCAAAGCCAGAAACACCCTTTCCCTGGCCTCGGTGCCCCTGGGTGTTCAGGGCAGAAACAGGCTTAGGATGACCAGGAATGGTTGGTGCTGAAATAGTGAGGCTCAAAGCCACTTGTTTTGAGGGGACCCAGGTGTCCTGGGCTCCAGAGAGATGTGGAAGGGATGGAGTGAGCCGGTTCAGAAGATGAGGTCCTCACCTCCTACACCTGAGGGCTCTGTGGCAGCCACACCAGTGGTTGGCACACATTTGATGTCGTTGAAACCTCTCAACAACCTATGAATTGGGCTCCTGTTTTGAGAACTATCTTCCTTTTCCTTCAGTGTCCAGGTCCTTTGTCCCGGTTCAAGCTATCTCCTTCATGCCACTGACCTTAACGTCTGGGATAGCTCCTTGTGGAACTTGGACACTGGGTTTGCCTTGTCTGCCATGATGCTCAAGAGTGACCTGGCTGAGAACTTGGCTTCTGGAGTTAGACAATGCGGGTTCAAGACCCACCCAGCTCCACCATAAAATAACTGTGTGACCTTGGGGGAATATTACCATGGGCCTCAGTTTCCTTGTCTATAAAATGAAGATAATAAGAGTAAAAGGTCATAATCCTATTGTGACATACACAGCTCTATAAACAATAGATATGATTACTTTTACTTGGCATTCTAATAACCATGGTCTCTGTTGCTAGGAAGCTTTAAAAACACAACTGATTGTCCCACATCCCAAATTATCCCAATGATCCCTACAGTTAAATCACATTAGCTGGGGTTTTCAGATGATATAATGGAAAGGTGGACATTGTGTACATGACCATGGATGAAAATGAAGCGTGGCATGACTATGCAAGAACAGTGTCAGGAAGGCTACATCTCAGAGGGATTGAAGCTGGTGAAAAATGCTAAGGGGGTGTGGCTGAGTGGTTCAGTTAAGAGCATGAGCTCTGAGCAACAGAGTCACTGGTTGGATTCCCACATGGGCCAGTGAGCTGCGACGGAGCTGAGCTGGCGCTGAGCTGCCAGCTGGTGGCAGGATGGCTCAGCTGGTGAGAGCACGTGCTCCTAACAACAAGGTTGCTGGTTTGACTCCCGCATGGGATGGTAGGCAGCACCCACTGGCAACTAAGACTGAACACGGCATCTTGAGCTGAGTGGCCGCAAGCTGCCGATGGGCAGCGTGATGGCGACTGGACTTGGAGCTGAGCTAGCTGCACCCTCCACAACTAAGATTGAAAGACAACAACTTGGCTCTTTCCCTTCCCAATTCCCTAACACTTCCCCTTCCCCAATTCCCCAACAAAATCTTAAAAAAAAATGCTAAGGATGACAGAAAGGTTGTTTTACCCACTGGCAGAAAGAATGAGGACAGTTATGCCAACTGCTAGGGCAGATGGTCTGCTGGCAACAGAAGATAGAAAGCACAACAACTCAACTCCCATGCGCTCTTGCCTTCTCCACCGAGAAGAACATGCTTTATCACAGGAAGGCTGGAACAAATGTGGATAAAAAGGGTCGGGAGCTTGAGGTAGGGGACGGGAGAGCAGGCGAGTGATGGCAGAGCAGGCGAACAACCAGCTGTCTCCAGGATTCACTTCACAGGCCCACCTGGACTCCACCATGGAGACAGGAGGGACGTGCAGATGGAGAGGCAGCGTCACTGCCCGCGATCGCTGAGAAATCATGACGCAGCAGAGATATACTGAGGGACCAGAGACTGACAGAAGACTGTTGTGTTTTTAAAGAAAGGGAAAGGAGGCCTGAGAAACCACAGACCAACAGGCTTGGCGTCCGTCAATTCTGCCATTAAATTTCTGGCAGAATTTGAGAGCAGATTATTAAGTGGACAGCTGGCAAACGTTTGGAAAAGAAACTGTACTGGTTCGCTAAGCATCCATCTTGGCAAATTAACCTTATTTCTGGTTTTGAGAGGGTTAACTGGCTTGTGGGTCTGGAGACTGCTACAGACCTACAGCATTGTAATTTCAGCAAGCGGTGATTTTGTCCCAGCTCTTTACAGCCTTAGCAAGCTGGAGGAATGTGGTGTGGACAGCAGTGTGGCTAGTAGGGGCTGAACAACCATCTCCTGTCTTCCGGCGCTCCTCAAAGGTTACCAACAATGGTCCTACACCAGCAAAGGAAGTGCATGGTTTTCATGTTAGAATGGTCTCCTTTAGTGAGAGGGTAAATGAAATACACACGGACCTACAGTTAGGTCTCCAGTCACGTGTTCCAGAATTTTCCAAAAGCTCATATAAAGCCAGAGGGAGAAAGCATGGCTTAATGGTTGAGAGAGGAGGCTGGCGTCAGATCCAGGGTTGAGCCCCAGCGCCACAGTATTTACTAAGATAGTTAAATGACCTTGGGAAAGTTATTTAACCTGAGCCTCTACCAATATAAAATGGGTTTTATAGTCTCAACTTAACAGGGTTGTTGTGAGAATTATAATTCAGAAGAAGCACTTAATGCCATGTCTGGGTAAATGTAAATTCTCAATAAACAGCCAATGTGGTGGGCACTTAGTGTTCCATCTGCTCATACCCGAACTCGCCTTGGAGGTGTGTCCCTCACCCATTATGACATGCACTCTGTCCACAGGAGCTGGTTCTCAGAGGAGCTGCCATGTTCTCAACAAACCTTCTCTTTAAGCCCCGCCTCCCATGAGTCACAGGAAGTTCAGACTAGGGCATCTGACTCAAACTGGGTGAATGGGCTCCTTGTCTGGGCTTCACAGCTTTATTGAGATATAATTTACATACCATAACATTCATCCACTTAAATCATACGATTCAATGGTTTTTGTGTTTGCTAAGGTTTCAAGGTTCATCCATGTGCTGCATTCCTTTTTATGGCTGAATCACTTCCCATTATGTGGATAGACCACATTTTGTCTATTCATTCTGTAGTTGATAGACATTTGTTTTTTTTTCTACTTTCTGGCTGTTAGGAATACATTCTGCTATGAAAATTTGTGTATAAGTTCTTGTGTGGACACGTTTTCATTTTTTCTAGGAGTCATATGGTAACGCTAACAGTTTGAGGAGCTGTCCAACTGTTTTCTAAAGTGGCTGTATCATTTTACAGTCCCACTAGCAATAAGTTAGAGTTCCAATTTCTCCATATCTTCACCAACACTTGCTACTATTTGTCTTTTGATTCTAGTCATCCTAGTGGGTGTGAAGTGGTATCTCATTGTGGTTTTGAGTTGTGTTTCCCCTCTTGGCTAATGATATCGGACACCTTTTTCCCTTCCCTGGATTTTCACTCTTGAGACCAGATCAATCTCTTTCAAAGAAATTGAAGGGGCAACAAATAAATCTCAGGAGCTGTTGGCAGCCATGCTTTCTGCTGTGGGAAAAAGCCAGACTGTCGTTAGGGAGGAAGCAGGCTGACACACAGAAAGAGAAGAGAGAAGGAAAGGGAAATCTGATGGAGTTCAAGTTCTTGTCCTAATTCTTACTGAGGACTGGCCTTGCTTTTGCCTTTTTCTGTGGTTTAGTCATTCAGTTCTTCCTTTGACTCTGCAGACCAACAAATTATTGCTTTTGTTTAACCTTCTTCCATTTGGATCCCATGATATGGAGGATGATGATGGTGATGGTGATGATAAGGCTACTGCTGATAATTTTAAAGCAACCTCTTCAGATTTCTAAATGACAGAGCTACTATGAATTGAGGTCTGTAGGAGTCAAAAGGAATTTAACAGGTCATAACCATGGGTAAAGCCAACCAGATTAATTTCAACAAAGATCAATGACGACACCAGCATTTTGAATCAAATAATCAATGACTATATAGCTGATGGGAGAGACCAGCTTAAAAGCTGTCCATGTTAAAAATCGCTAGGGGGATTTAGCTTCAACACAGCCACCAGTGTGATGCTAAAAACCTAAGGCCACCGTAGGTTGGGTTGATGGGAGGACAGTGTCCAGAAGAAGGGAGTGGCTGTTGATACTCTGC
Source organism: Hipposideros armiger (assembly GCF_001890085.2). Lineage (NCBI taxonomy): Eukaryota > Metazoa > Chordata > Mammalia > Chiroptera > Hipposideridae > Hipposideros > Hipposideros armiger. The sequence continues at coordinate 395,075 of NW_017732082.1, forward strand.
CCCTTGATGCAGACCACTCCTAGGCTGCCGTGTGGGGCTCTGGGTACTTGATATTCTATAAGACACTGATTAACTGGATCACGTTCAGAGAAGGGAGGTTGGGATAGCGAATTGTCTGGAAACCCTCTCCTATGGGAAGCCATCAAAGGAATGGGAACATCTGGCCTGAAGAAGAGGGGATGGGGAATGGAAGGATGGAGGGAACAACGTACCAGATGGAACCTGTGCTAGGAAATTTACCTGCATGGAGGGGTCTCACAATAACCCTATCAGGCAGGGTTAACCCTCCTTAGGGATGAGGAGCTGAAGTCCAGAGACGATAATGACTTGTTCAAGCTCACTCAAGTAGTAAGAGGCAGAATTGTCTGGCCTGTTTCCCTTGCCCTACCCTGTCCTTCACATCCCGCTCCTCTGGGGAGGGGTGGGGTTGGGAGAGGGCTCCAGGAGTCAGCTGGAGTTCACCCCTTCTCTTATCTCCCTGCCTCAGTGGCAGCAGCACAGTGTAGCGGTTAAAAGTGTGGACTCTGGAGACAGCCAGTTAGCTCAGTTGGTTAGAGCACAGTGCTCATAACACCAAGGTTGCCGGTTCGATCCTCACATGGGCCACTGAGTTGCACCCTCCACAACTAGACTGAAAAAACTACTTGACTTGGAGCTGATGGGTCCTGGAAAAACACACTGTCGTCCCCCCCCCCCAAAAAAAAGGTGTGGACTCTGAGCGACAGACTACCTGGGGCAAATCCTGTCTCTGTCACTTATTAGCTGGGTGGGTTTGATCACATCATTACTTCTCAGTCCTCAGTTTCCTGGGATTGATAAAATAATAGTACCCATTCCACAAGGTTGTTGTGAGAGGTTAAATGAGCTACTATTTGTTTGTAGATTGGACTTTGGCAAAAGCCTCTTAACCAGACTTCTCACTTCCACTTTTGTTCCCCTTTCATTAAAAAAGAAGCATCTTGGGCCGGCCGAGTGGCATGATGGTTAAGAACTGGCTTGGGATGCCAGAGGGCCCCGGTTTGGATCCCACATATGAGGGCCAGTGACACTGCCCTCTG
>NW_017732082.1:396412-418626 GCF_001890085.2 Hipposideros armiger
TCCTCCACAACTAGACTGAAGAACAAAAGGACAGCAACTTGTCTGTTCCCCTTCCCCCAATTCCCCAATAAAAATCTTTAAAAAAAAAAAAGCATCTTCTTAAAATGCAAATCCAAGCATGTTGTTCTGAGGCACTTCGATAAATGTTGGTTGAATGTGTGAGTTAATGAATACCTTGCAATGTCGCTGCAAAGATGACATGCCTGTTACACAGCTAACCCTCACTAAATAGCAGCTCCGTCTGATCGTAAGGACCGTGATGGGCAGTGCCCCTTATCCCTGGGCCCCTTCTGGGGCCCATCGGGACAGGAGGTGTGCTGTGGGGAAGCTGATGGTGATTCTGTAAGTCCTAATGGCATCTGGGGCCTATTTTCCCTGTGGAACTTTGAGGAAAGAGAGGGGTAAGAAAAGAAAAATCAAAAAGTGTCCTGGCCTCGGAAAATTGAAGCCATACGTTTATTTCCTTTTTTGTCTTCCTTCTCTCATACAAATGAAGACTCCAATCTCCCACCAGGTCCTGGCTCTGTGCTTGGGGGAAAGTAAGGGACAAAAAAATCCCTCATGGAGGTGACATCCCAGGTATAGGTGAGCTGTGGTACTCACCCCAGACTTAAGGCTCATGCCCAGACCTTACTTGGGGCCAATGTGGAGGCAGCTACCCGCCCCTGACCAGGTGGGGCAAAGGGCCCTGAGCGTCTCCGCTCACCTCTCTCCCAGAGCGTACCCTGGCTGATCTGTAGTGATGTCTGGGCTGTGGCGAGAGCAGGAAAGCTTACCCTCCTAATGTGGAAGGCTAATTAATTTGTATTAGGGCTTAGGGATAATTAAACTTTTTATCTGAACTTAAGCTGCACAAACCGCCTGCCTTGCACAATTAATTGCTGCCTTTATTTTGTCCCCCAGGTGCCGAGAGATAAGTATAAGCCAAGCTCCCCATCTGATTCTGCCTGCTGCTCAGGCGGGGGCAGGGCTGTCCATCCAGTGGGGGGGGTCCGTTCTTTCCTGGAGGCCAGGACACTGCCCATCAGGCGCCAGCTGCCGGGAGCTCAGCCAAGGAGGCATGTCCTTGATGCGTTTCTGCAAGGAGGGTGTCTCAGCCTCATTGCCACACCTACTCCTGCACCCACCTTCTCCACTGGGGTGCCCCTGAACGTGGCTTCTGCCTCTGCTCCTGGTGCCCCTGGTGTTGGGGACGGGGATGCGGGGTGGATGCTGAGTGGGGTCAAAGTGAGGAGAGGCCATCTCGGAGCAGGCTGGGCCACCTCCTTGTCCAGGGGCAAAGGACAATGATAGAGCACCCTGGAGGATGCTGAAAACACTAGCCTGGGCTGATGAGTTCATCCCTTAACAACCCTCATTTCACATCCAAATTCCCTCCCATGGAGCAACACTGCTGTAACTTTTTTCTTTTTTGAGTTCCTATCATGTCAGCTACTGTGAATACACAATCTCATGTGTTTCTCCCAACAGCCCTAAGAAATATATACTATTATTATCCCCATTTTATCGACGAGGAAGCTGAGGTACAGCGTGGTTAAGCAAATGCCCCAGGTCACTTGGCGAGCTAGTTGCAGAACGGGGACATGCACCAGGTCTCCTAGATTCCAAAGTCCCCACACACAGTTATGAGTTACTACAGCCCAAAGCCAGGGTCCCCGAGGAGCCAACATGACAAGCAGCAGTCCTGCTAGAGAGGAAGGGGGGAACTTCAGAGGTGACAGATCGAGGGTAGCAGTCTAGCCGTACCCCTACAAATGACTTTCGCCCTGCACTGTTGGTTCTCAGGTGGGGGCGTTAGGAAATGAAATGAAAGCCTCATATCACATGTCACGCCTTCTTTCTATTATCCCCGTGCCGCCCCCCCCCCCCAACACATCTCTGATCACGTCCTGGCAGTAGGCATTCTCCTGGGCTCACTGACAAAGTGAGCCCCAGCAGTGAGCCAGGGCCCCAAAAGGATGGGCTTGCATTTTGGAGCTCTGAGGATCCTCTGAAGACCCCGTTTGGGGACGGACTCAGAGGGGAGCACTGAGGCTCAGGGCAGGCGAATCCAATACCAATCACAGGGACAATTCAGTAATAGTTTGTTTTTATTTAGCCTCTGTATGTGCCATTCAATCTTTGTAACAACCTATGAGGTATTTTGAGCCCAATTTTTTTATTGGGGAATTGGGGGGATGGGAACAGTGCTGGGGAATTGGGGGAAGGGGAACAGACAAGTTGCTGTCCTTTTGTTCTTCAGTCTAGTTGTGGAGGACGTTGCTTCACTGGCCCAAGTTGGCACCATCATTGCACTCTTCCCGGGCGAGGCAGATCAGTCGCCGGCTTCTGGACGGCCGCTCACTGTGGCTGCTGGACACTCACGCTGGCTGCTGGCTACACACGGTAGCCCATGGCAACCCACTGCCACAGGGGCTGCAGCCTACGCTGTCGCCGTGGACTCACGGCAGCCCAGCTCCAGGTTGAGCTGTTGTTCAGCATCTTAGCTGTGGAGGGCACTGTCACTGGCCCTCATATGTGGGATCCAAACCGGGGCCCTCTGGCGTCCCAAGCCAGTTCTTAACCATCACGCCACTGGGCCGGCCCCTTGAGCCCCATTTTTGAGATGAAGAAACTGAAGCTCAGAGAGAGTAAGTAACGTGCTCAGGACCATCAGCTTATCCAAGCCAGTATTCCAGACCAGGCCTATCTGACTTCCGAGCACCCCTCTTTTTCACTGTGCCCGACTGTAGGAAGAGAGAAGCGAGCCAAAGGACCTGGCTTATCCACATGAGAAGAAACAGCCTCAAGACAATGGAGAAACTCTCCAAATGGTGTGAACCCGGAAGCGCAGCAGGAAGCTCTCAGGTGCTAAGGGAGATGTTTCTGGGCTGTGTCCGCAGAGTCCTTCCAGGCCACTGCTATGGGTGGTCTGCCCTGCAGGGTCCTAGCCAGTCACAGCTGCAGGGTCTTGGCCACTGGGAGTCTGTGGTGATCACCTCTTTGTCTTGCCACCTCAGTGGCAATTGTGTTGGGTGACAAAGCTGTTCTTCTAAACCAGTGGCTCTCACACTTTAATGTGCATCAGAATGGCCTTGTTAAAACATAGATTGCTGGGCCCCAACCTCAGATGTCTGATTTCACAGGTCTGGAGTCAGACCCGAGAATCTGCATGCTAACCAAGTTCCTAGGTGACACTGATATGGGTGATCTGGGGACTGCACTTTGAGAATCACTGCACTAAACCACCTTTTCCCCTCAGGTCTCAGATCTGTACACTCACAGGATGTCAGAGCTGGAAAGGGGTGGCAGCAACCAGCCTCAAGCTAGTCACTGGACCTATGAGGAAACTGAGGCTCCAAAGTCACAAACCAGGTGGCAGAGTCTGCCTGATCACCCAGAGGGATGCCCTGCTGCCCATCATGTTTACTACACACACACACACACACACACACACACACACACACATGCGCGTGCGCGCGCGCACACACCCCTGCACGGGCCCACACGTTCCCACACGTTCCCACCCCATCCTCTGGATTGACTGATTCAGTCAAACACTTTGTGCCCTTCCCTTTGCTAGGGGTGGGGCTACAAAGCTAAATAGGCATATCCTGGGCCCCCAAGGCGCTCTCACAAGGAAGACACACAAGTATATTATGATGACAGTTCAATGTCAACACTACGAGAAGGATGGATATAGGGTCCTGTGTGAGCATGAAGGAGGGGAGGGGGCTCTAAATCAAGCTGGAGGGTGGTCTGAGGACCTCTCAGAGATGATGGCACAGGCTGATTTCCGAGCTGTGAAGAAGGGCTTGCCTGAGGAACTATCACCAATTACTGGCTGGAGGAAGGGGGAGGTGGGAGGTGAAGCTGGAGAGGGGGCCACATGAAGGTGCTTCTGGGTTAATCCAGGAACCTGAACTTTCTCCTGAAAGCTATGGGAGCCATGAAGGACTTTAAGCAGGGGGGTGATAGGATCAACTATTCATCTTTGAATGATCACCCTGAAAGCAGAGGAGAAGATGGATTGGGTGGGGATGAAGGTAGAGGGGAAAACCAGTTAGGAGGCTACTGCACCAGTCCAGGCAGGAAATGCTGAGGCCTGAGCCAAGGGGGTGGCAGTGTGGATGGGAGGAAGGACAGACACGTGCTGATTAGGAAGCAGAGCTGCTGGACGTGGTAGCTGACTCAGTGTGAGGGTGGAGGGAAGAGGGGAACCTCGGGTGTCACCCCAGCGTGGGAGATGGTGCAAACTCTGTAGACTTCAGCAGACTCCACCCTCTCCTTCCTCTCGCTGCCACACTCCTGCGCACTGACTTCTTCGTGCTCCTGGATGCATCAGCCTCCCCCATGACTCCACGCCTTTAGCCAGGCCCTTCTCTCTGCTGGGAACAGTCTTCTCTCTCTCTTTGCCAAGCAAACACTACTCATCTTTTCAGATGCCGTTCCAATGTCACCTTCTTCAGGCTCTCCCCGTTTCCCCCTGGCAGAGTGATCACTCACCCCTGCGTCTTTTGTACCTCCATCAGAGCACTTACTCCTTTCTGCCTTGACATACCTCCTGAAATGACTGTTTCCCCACTGGGAGAAGGGCAGGGCTGTCTCCCTCTGCATGTCATCCAATGGGACTCAATAGTTCAGAGTCACTAGGAGACAAAGCAGCCCTTATGGCGTGTGTCCCACAGACTGGGGTGGCCCACAGGACTGATTCCTTCCGGAATCGGACTGCAAGCTCCAGGAGGGCAGAGGCTGTGTCCTCAGTACCCAGAGCCATGCCTGGCCCATGATGGGCACTGGAGATATCTGCTGACTGAGGAATGAACTATGAACAGATTAACAATGGAACTGCTGACTCCAGCAGACCAGCTCATCAGGGAGCCCTTCTGCTGCAAAACATCGCATTCCGGAATAAAATACACATTTTGATGCATTGCGGAATAAAATACACATTTTGATGCATTCACTCGAAGTAGGGGACATCCATTTTACCTCCAATAACAAGGAACAAACCACAAGGGAAGACCACAGCTGGGAGGAGGGAGCAGTAACAGAGGGAGGGACCATTACCCTGAGGCCATGTGCCTGCAGCAGCCAGTCATTTGTGACCTGTCACTGGGAAATCAAACCTTGGGTCAAGAGCAAAAAGGACCTCCAAGTCTTCACGCGGAGCCAGGCCCTGCACAAGGGCTAAGGGCTCCCGTGATGGTATAATAGCACTCCCTGGCTTATGGGCAAACCAGGTTTCAATCTTGTCCGGGGAAAACACCCTTCACCCAGGCTGTCAGGATTCCTATAGATGAAGAGCAAGGAAATATGAGTTTGCTAGAAAAAAAAAATCATAAGGAAGCAAGCAACCATAAATGAGAGTCTGCAGGAAAAAACCCAAATAGATCTAGGCCCCCCTCTCCACCTCGCCCCCAGAACTTCAGCTACTGGAATTGATAGACACAGAAGCATTATGTATGAAATGTTTAGATGAAAAATTATGAAATCACAAAGTTGAGCTAGCAACAGAACACTATCAGAAAAGAACCAAATGGCGTTTCTAGAAGTGGAAAAGTTAAATGCTACAATTAATTATGACTGAACATAATACCTTAAACCAACTGGTTATCCTCAATGGGCTCAGCATCTGGGGTAGATCTCCTCTTCCCAACCTAATCCTTGAGGACTCTCATGCTGTCATTTGGTCCGTAAAGTCCTCATACCGGGGTCTATTCCTCTCGTAACTAGTAGGAGAGCAGAGACCAACGAGCCACTTGCACTAGCCTTGCCCCCAAAAGAGGCAACCGCTGCAGCCACATCACAGTGCTGACTGAAGTTGGTTCCTGTAAAGACACATGCCTTTTGCTCACACAGCTCCCAGGAAAGACGCACTGACATGGACGTGTGTATAGAGGCTAAGCAGACAAACAGCAAACCAATGTCATAACTGGACATGAACAGTGCCAGCTGGCCAGCTACCTTTGTATAAAAACCAGGAAAGGAGATGTAATCACAGTCAGTAATTGTCTGTCAGTGGGAAAATATTCAAACGAAAATTGGGATTTGGTGGTTTCCGTGGCCCTTCCTAAACATCCAGTTAGTTGTTCCCTGTACTCTGAATGGGCTTGTTCTGGGTGTGGTCTGCCAAGACATTCCTTTGGAAGGAAGAAGTCGAAGGGCTGAGGCCCCAGAGGCTGTGAAACCTCCCAGCCCTGACTGGACCCAGCCCTGGGGACGAGCCTGGTTGGATCTGGGGAGGGTACATGCTCTGCGCAGTGGCATGCGTGGGCCAGGAGTCATACTGGCCCACGTGTCCAAAGTCTCCGCCCCAGTCTTGACAGGCATGCTCTTTTAGAAACTGGGCCCTGCTCAGTCCATTCCCCCAATCTCAGTGCCCTGGAGACATGTCCTATTTATCTCCTCCACTCTCTTGGGAGTAGAGGTTGACAAGAAAGTGCCATGAGGAACAGCACCCATGTCTGGTTGAACCCCAGGCTCCCTCAGAGACCATGTCCCGCGGGTCTGCACCATCTGCCTCTGTCTCTCTGTATGTTCATCACAACAGCCCTTTGTCTGGGCAGGGTCTTGGCCTTCTGCCACCGTGGGCCAGCAGGCATTTCTTAGAAGGGGTGGGCTGCCTCAACTCTAAGCGGAGCGCTGGCCACGACAAGCCTTTGGTTTGTGCCAGAGTGGGCTCATGGCACAAGGGTGGGCTGGATCTCGGGAGACAGTGGGAAGGGCCTATAAAGTCTGCGCAGCAGAGTTCGGGGTGGGGCCAGGGTCAGGCACAGATGGCACTCCCAAAAGGGGTGGAACGTTGAGGTCAAAGTCTATGGAGGTGACACGGAGCGAGGGGGCAGAAGCCAGGGTGGGTATGTGTAGCCCAGACATGTTCTTGTGAAGAGTTTGTTGTTGGTGTAGGTCTTCTCGGAAGGTCTAGCCTCGCGTCTGCTAGCTGATTCTTCCAGCTCCAGCTGGGATGGCAGTAGAGGCAGGAATGGGCAGGAGGAGAAGTGGGCAAGGGCAAGCAAGGGTGGCTGAGAGGAGTCTTGGCCTCAGGCCAGGGCAGATTGAGGTGCTAAGTGATTTGGCCACTTGACCCTATATACGGCCACCAGGTGTCCCCACTCGTCATAATACTTGTGCTCTGCTGCCCATAGGGCAAATCCAGTCTGTACCAACTGCCCTTTCCAGGTCGTATCTGGCCCTCTTCCCCTCTACCCTGTACTGTCTAGTACCATCCTCCCTCATTGGGGTGTTCTGCCTTCCCTTCCTGGCCCATTCCTGCCCTCTAAGGACCAGGAGATGGGCTCCCTCTTCCAGTAAGCTTTATCTGAACTGCACTTGAGTCCCCATTGTCTCAGAGCCTCAGACTGACAGGCTTTTGAAGGGTCTTCCTGGGTGGCAGGCCCAGCCCCCACGTAGCACGGGAGTCCTCCCCACACTGGCCTTTCAGCCTCTATCCCCCCCCTCCCCACCCAGGGATCTGCCCTCCACAGGCCTTGCAGTCAGAGAGACCTGTGCTCAAGTCCTTGTTCTGCCTGCTCAGGGAAGAGCCCTCAGGCAGTCACAAGCTTCCTGGGCCTCAGTTTACTCTTCTGAAAAATGGCATCGCAATGACCCACCTCAAAGGGTTGTTATAAAGGTCATGTCTGTAAAAGCTCTTTATAAAATGTGAGATGAGCTTAGTTATAACTAGTTTTATACACATATAAAATATGCTATATTATACTATAGTTTACTTTATATCTAGTGTATAGTTATTATATACATGTAAACTATAGTTTTATATATACATATACATATACATATACATGTGTATCTATCTATCTCTATCTCTATCTCTATCTCTATCTATATCTATCTATATCTATATGAGCCCCAGAGTATGTGTGTCCCTCTGCCAGCACGACAGCCCTTCTCTGAGTTCCTGAGGCATGCCTGGGCTCCTCGTCTCATTTGGGTTGCACTGGTGGCCGTTGGGTCACATCCACCTGTCCTCTCTTCCCTAACAGGCCCTAAGCTTTGTGCAAAGAACACAAGCTTTGGATTGCAAACCTGCTCCTTCCAGGCCAGTGACTTAGCCCTCTAGATCCCTCAGCTATAAAACCAGGAATCACGTCTCCTTACAGGGAACGGTCACCGTGCACTCACAGACCCCACGGCACGGCATTCATGATTATTTAATTAATGTCTTTCTACCCACTAGATGGGACGTTCCATGAGAGCAGGCCTGGCACGGTACTAGGTACAGAGTGGGTCCTCGTAACTCTAACATCGTCACCTTGAAGAAAGGGTCTTTCTCTTCTGTGTTGCCTCAGGACTTCTGCCATAGAGAACATGCAGTGGGCTCTTCAAGTGTACTTTTGGAGTGGTGGACGAAACTCAGTCATCATTTCTAAGGCAGGTGTCCCCTTGAGCCTGTCGCAGGACCAAATTCCTGGGTCCCCAAGATATTTAGCTGTTGCCTCTAACCTTATCTCCGGCACTTAAGATCCCGCTCCGGGGCCTGAGGCTAATGTCATGTTTTTGCTGAGCTGCGGGAAACCCGGTGCCATCCTTTGGCCTTGTACCCACTGCCAGCCCCAGACTCAGCGCTTCTGGTTTGACTTGATTCTGCTCCATATGTTCTCTGAGCCTCGCTCATCCCCCTAAGCATTTCTTTAGCTTTGGAAGGTGGAAACGAGCTGTGGGCTGGACTGCATTTCACCTGACCCCATGCAAGGCCAGCTGGGGAAGGAAAAGGCAAGGAGACTGCTGCCACAGCCCCCACGGGCGCCCTGCCTGAGACCGGCCTGGAAGGGCCAGGGGCCAGGCCCTCTTGGCTCTGTCTTTAGTCTCTGGGTCTCTGAGCCTTTGCCTCTCTTTCTCTGTGTCTTCCTCTCAGCTTCTGGGTGAGATGCCTTTCAGGTGTGATGACCTAGGATAACACCCTCCCAGAGTATGTACCAGCCTGTTTGCTCCCTGCCTCACCCCCTAGGTCCATCTCCCCCTCCCCGTGGAAGCCGATGGCAGCAGGGGCTTGGCCTGCCTGGGTCACCTCTACTCTTGTAGTGCAGAGCACAGCGCCTGCCAGGTGGGTACAGGAGTGTGTCATGTATTTTATGAAGACATGGATCTTGATTCGATTCCCTTTTAGTTTCTGTCTCTCTTGAATCCTCATGTCCCTGCTGTTCCAGCCGGCCTCGCCTGGAATGGGGCCTGTAGGGATCAGTTAGGGTAGCGTTGGGGGTGATTGGAGATCGTCCACAGGGCTGCTGCGTAAGTGCATTGTGTAGAAAACAGCATTCCCCCACATACTCCAAACCCCAAAGGAACACATCACCTCCTTGTCACACCTTTAGAGGAACACTCACCACCACACACACACACACACACACACACACACACACACACACACACACACACCAGGTCAGAGCTGGAAGAAACCTTCAAAATCGCCTGTTCCATGATCACAGAAGTATTTATGGGTGAAATGACACACATCTGGAATTTGCTTTCAAATACTCCAGGAAGAAAAGCCACGTGGGGAGAAACACGATGAAACCAGGCAGGTATGTACGTGGCTTTTGAATCACCACTCTCTACTTTTGAATATGATTGATTTTTCCATAATAAAATATTTAAATAAACCAACTAAGTTAAAAGAAGAACCATCGACTCCAACCTCCTCGCTTCAGAGCCGTCCAAAGCCACCGTTCATTTTCACGAGTGACAGGCAGCCCTGCAAACCCCCTTGATGCTTTTCGATGTTTCGTTTGTGTGGGGCTCACGTTACTAACTAGAGTCTTGTTTCTTGAGGGCAGGGCTGTGTCCTTTGCTATTTTATGTCCTCCTATAGAGTTTAAAATAATGCTGGGCATATTGAAAAGTACTCAATAAACGCTCGTTGGTGGGAGCCGCCTGGCCCTTGCCCCTTGAACTAAGGCCTCTTTTCAGACCCCCCTGATCTGGCATCTCCCTCCATCTCCACCGTCACCCCACCCCAGCTGCCCTCTGGCTTCTGCCAAGGTGACAGGCGATGCTCCCTTGTTTCCTTCGCAATCAGAGCCTTCCTTCACCCTGGCAGGACGCTCTCCTTATCATCCATATTTAATTTAATTAGATCTGAATGGAGGGAGGCAGGGGGGCTGGCGGTTGCTACAGGGCTGGCAGGGCCCAGCTTGCAGGCTTCCCAAACCCTGGTGAGCCAGACACGGATTGTACCACGATGGAGCCATGGTGCTCGGAATCCCTCTTTATAGCAGTTGTGCCTCCTGCCATCCAATTAACCTTCAGAGTTGAGGGTCCAAGCTGCGGCGGCATGCGGGGACCGGAACACGCCGGTCAGTCTGGGGCTCTGCATGGCTTCTGCTGGGGAAACAGGAAAGGTGCTCCGGGTGAAGGTGATGGGACAGGTGTCGGCTCCACCACCAGGAAAGTGTGAGTGATACGCATATATGAAGGCTGACTAGGTGCCAGGCACTGGCCCAAGTGTCTTCTGAGTGTTTATTTAATTCTCCCAGCACCCCAGGAGGTAGAGTCTGTGTTTATCCCCATTCTACAGATTAGAAAACCAAGGCTCAGAGAGGTTGAGTCATCATCCCCAAAACACACAGTTCATAGGCAGCAGAGCTGGGCTTTGAGCCCTGGCGGTCAGCCTCCAGGGCCTGTGCCTTTGGCCACCACCTCTCAGGGAGGGAAGAACAGATAGCACAGGTGGTCCAGGCTCTGAGAGGGTTCAAGAGCCTTCCCAGCCTCCCTGCGAGGCACATCCCCCGTTGGCTGTGCACAAGGCTGATGGTGCTATGAGCCAGCTGCAGGGTGACGGTGATCAAATGAAGGTCAGAGGGTTTCTGGGCTACAAAGCAGAGCCTGGAAGCACGAGGAAAGGGCAGCTTGCACTGACAGGCTGGGCTTATTCACCATCCTTTCCCTTCATCAAAGGTCCCCTTTACATATGACTCAATCGGCTATTAATCTTAATGAAACATCAACCCCCAACGGGGAAAAAAGAGAGAGAAAAATCTGCAAGAGGAGAATGCATGCGTCTCAGGCTCCATCCACTGGAGAAGGGGCACATGGGGACACTGCAGGGAGGAAATCTTCCAGGGCCTGACAAAGAGCCACGGCCACAACCTGGGCATACACCCAGAGCCAGGCCTGGCCCCCTTGTCCCTTACCCCTATCCTCACTGGCCCCCCAGGCCAGCTGCTTTGTCTCCCGGCTGGTGGGGTCCCCGCGGAGCCCCGTCACAGTCAGACCGACACCCCGTGTGTGTTAATGAGCCTCCTGTGTGGATGATGTAAAAATTCATCTGAGAAATATTACCAAGTGCAAAAGGAAAGTCCTAGAGGGGCATAAATCCACCCTCTTTAAAGAGTGTGCCTCAGAAGAGGCTTGAAAACTTCAGGGAGAAAGCAAACTGCCTGACAAACTGCTTAGAGCTGGAGGGTAGGGCTGTGGGGGGCGTGGGTCTGCCGTTTGCCTGGCTTGGGGGGGCGAGCCTGAAGAGAACTCCCTTGTGCCTGCAGTCAAAAAGGCAGCAACTGGCTTGTGGGGGGAGAGAGGGGAATAATTATAAAACGTGTTTATAAATTCAGAGGTCTGGGAACAAAGAAGTTCCTGAGAGGCTGCTGGGTGACTTCCTGGTGGCAGGAAGGGGACAAGGAGGGCAGGAGGAGAAGAGAGAGGACTGTCAGTTAGCAAGAGCTTTGTAGTTCCCATCAGGCCAAACCTTAACTCGCTGGTCTGGTCTTCTTCCAGAACCTTCCACCACGTGACAATCTAATGTCCCCCATGGGCACTCTCTGCTCGGTGATGCACATCTGCTCCAACCTGGGCTCCCAGCTGCTGGGATGCTCACCTGCCTCCTGTACGCTCCAGTTCCAGTGGGGCACGTCTATCTCCCCAAGGAGAGGGTCACTTGAGGAGGACATGTCTGTTTCCACAGGGGCCCCCCAGCTCCAGTGGAGAGCACCTGCTCAGCTTGGCCTGCCGTTTCCATTTGAGGATTTTTCCTTGGACACAAAAGCTCTGTTCTGTGGATGCATCTGTTCATGCCACTCACTGCCCAGCTCTCTCATTTTTCTCTGAACTTTGCACATGTCTTTCATGGGTGCTTTAAATAACTTTTCCGTTCCTCTCTGCCATTCCCAAGCATGGTCTCATGGGGAAACTATAGGCTCTAGGCTCGGAATAATCTTGATTCAACTCTCGAGTCCTCCACTTGGGGACCACTTGACTCGGGCAAAATTTCTAACACTCATTTTCTTATTTGTAAAATGGGAATATTCATAGCGACTGATGTCACCTGGTCATTGTAAGGAAAAACAAGAAAAGGGACATCCACTGCCAGTAATGTAAATGCTAAGCAATTTGAATAAACCCTTCTGCTGATGAAAAATAAAAACCTGGAGGAAATACAACCAACTTTTTCTTAGGATCATGCAAGTGGTAACAACATCATGAGGCGTCGTTGGACCGCGACCTCTGAGAAAGCGAGAGCTCAGAGAGGGAAGCCCAAGGATCGACACCGCCATTGCCTCTGAAAACCAAATGAACCCAGAAGTAACTGTGACACAGTTGAGTTGTGCTTTTTGCAGTCCCCCCTGGCTCCAACCGGCCCCAAAGTGGGGAGCCTGAATAAATACTCTCCATCTCTCAAAGTCAGGGTGCTGAAGGGTTTCACCCTCAGGGTAAAGATGAACCACAAGCAACTGTTCCCCCTCATGGATGTGCAGCCTTGAATTTGGGTTGAGGAATTCAGATTAAGGTGGTCCTGACTAGCAGCATTTCCAGGTGTCCGGCAGAAGCAAACGCCCATCTTCTCTCACCCTAAACCAGAGGTTATTTCTTCAAATGTGTTGTGGTCAAACACATTGACCAGAACAGAGTCAAAGATAACCAAGACACAAGGAAAGGAGACGCTATGAGTGAGAACCAGAAGAAATAATAGATAACAAAGACACCCCCAAACACTCAAAATAGCAGAATTATTACCCATAAACAAATATGTTTGCAGTTTAGGGGAATAAAAGGCAGCTTGGAAATTTTGTGAGGGAATGGAAACTAAAAAGCGATCTAGCAATTTTGAAGAAATCCAAATAGAAATTCTAGGGCTAAAAACAACAACAGCAACCAGAACCACCCAAACCAAACACTTGATGAATGGGTTTGAGTGTAGATTAAACACAGCTGAGGAGACAATAAGTGCATTGCAAGTGGGGAGAAACTACACAGAATGTAGCATATGGGAACGAATGAGAAAATATGGGTGCCTTTTTCAGTGCCTGACATGTAGAAGTGGAAACTCAATAAATGTTAGATTCAGTCCTTTTCCTCTTTCAGGTACTAAACAAACATTTCTTTCTTTCTTTTTTTTTTTTTTAAAGATTTTTATTGGGGAGTCGGGGGATGGGAACAGCGCTGGGGAATTGGGGGAAGGGGAACAGACAAGTTGCTGTCCTTTTGTTCTTCAGTCTAGTTGTGGAGGATGTTGCTTCACTGGCCCAAGTTGGCACCATCATTGCGCTCTTCCCAGGCAAGGCAGATCAATTGTTGGTTTCTGGATGGCCGTTCACAGTGGCTGCTGGCCGCTCACGCTGGCTGCTGGCTACACACGGTAGCCCATGGCAACGCACTGCAGCAGGGGCTGCACCCTACACCATCACCAGCGACTCACAGCAGCCCAGCTCCAGGTTGAGCTGTTGTTCAGCATCTTAGCTGTAGAGGGCAGTGTCACTGGCCCTCATATATGGGATCCGAACCGGGGCCCTCTGGCGTCCCAAGCCAGTTCTTAACCAACACGCCATTTGGCCAGCCATAAACAAACATTTTTTGTTTCAGGAAACCATTTCTGATTCTTTTGGCCTGACATCCATCACTTCATTATTCTGCATTTTTCTCAGCAGCTTCGTACTTGTGTATTCATATTGACAGGAACTCATTTATTTCTTGAGGTCAATGAATGCAAGAACTGAAGTCACACCCAAAATATGTCTCTTGGTCAAATGTTTCCTGGTCCACAAACCCATTCCTCCTCAGCCATGATGATGTATGAATATGGGTTGTTGTTTTTTTAAGGCGGGAGCAGCTTACAGTGGCCCATGCGGGGATCGAACTGGCAACCTTCGTGCTATCAGCGCCATGCTTTAACCACCTGAGCTAACTGGCCAGCCCCTAATGATGTATGAATGTGAGGACTTCCTTACCAGAGGTATTGCTCCAAGGAGAAGGAGTCAGTTGAATTGCAGGAAATGGTCTACTTCCTGACTCATTCCCCCAGTCAATGCTGGGCCAAGGCAGCTGCTGACCTATAAGAGCAGCTATAAACGCTCCCGGGTCCAGGGTCCACAGGGAACCTGCTTTCCTCTTCCGGCATAGCTTCTGGCCTGAGCTCATTCTGGAAATTCTGATGAGCAAAGTTGATGAGTGGGAGTGGCTATAGGTGGCCATTAATGAGACCAAGAAAATCACCAGCCTCAAAGAGGACTGTCAACTCTGCAAGCTGTCCTGTTCTGCAGTCCCTAGCTGTCCGGGTACTTCGTTGATCACAAGTGGCCTTACCAGAGATGCCTCCTGCACATTGACTGAAAGTGTCTGCCCTTTATTTCTAAGCACTGGACCCAGGAACAACCCCATACTCCATTCCCAATCTGAGTCATCTCAGACCCCTGGCCTCAAGGACACATCTAGATAGAACTGAGTCAGGACCAGGGTCCATGGCCTGTCTCAACTTCAACAGGCGTATGGGAGAAAGACTGGAATTGGCTCTGGGTAAGAAAGAGTGAAGCTTTGGGGGCTTGGCTGCTGGGCTGTGCTGCGTTTGAGGGAGATGGTGGAGGAGGTACGCAGGGGCTCCAGGGTGCTGCTGGGCTGCCCTAGCAGGTGGGGATGGGAGGCCCGGGAGGAGCTTTGTGTAGTCGACAAGGGGAAACATTGCATTTTGAGTAGTGAGAGCCTGAGGGGACTACAGATTCCAATGCCCTGGCCTCACTTGTGCTGTTTCAACAACAGAAAATTATTTTTCTAGACTTAGAAGACATTGTGTCATTTCCTCAGTGTGGTGTGGGGTGTGTGTGTTTGTGTACGCGCGCTCACGCACAGGCACTGACCTACTCATTTGATCAAGGGTTCTCCAAGAACAAGGGCCTGCGTCTCAGTTAAAACAATACTGATTGATGGCCTTTGTGTGTCAGGCACTGGGCTGAGAGCTGAGGACTCAAACATGATCAAGTCGGGGTCGCCACCCTACCCTAGGCATGTCCATGGGCTCCAGGGAGACGCAGGCACTCTTGATGGCATCTCGCTCTGCCCGGCCTGCCACAGAGCCCTCTTCATTGACTGATTGGTATCTGGTCTGGTCACAATGGATTTTCATAGTCCCTCCTGGGCTCCATAGGCAGCACCGGAAATTTCAAGCAAGAAGCTGCTTCCTGGTCCTGCAGCGCCTGGTGTGGACAGGATATTACTGAGATGGAGGCTAGATGAGCTGAGCGGGCTCTTGTCTGCCCTTTCTGTCCCTGACTGGGGAGCAGGAGACAACCGAGGGGTCGGCGTGGTGGTGGTGGGGGGCGGGCCTCCTGAATCGACTTGTGGCTCCATCTTGAATAAACTGGGTGAGTGGTGTGTCTCTTGCTGTCCCTTTAGTTTTTGTCCTTTATTTATTTTTTTTAATTGGGGAACAATGCGTTTTTCCAGGACCCATCAGCTCTAAGTCAAGTAGTTGTGTCAATCTAGTTGTTGCGGAGGGCACAATTCACTGGCCCATGTGGAGATCGAACCGGCAACCTTGTTGTTATGATCACCGCGCTCTAACCACCTGAGCTAACTGGCCACCCCCAGTTCTTATTTCCTTCTTCTGATTCGGGGCCAGGGTAGGTGCCTGGACCCAGTGACCATTTAGTCTCTTCAAAGTCTCAGTCCTATAAATGGGCCTTTCTACCTCGCTGGAGGAGAGTAGCTTCCTCACACTGACACTGAAAACCTTGAGGGAAGCAGCTACAGGTTGCCCTGGGCCCTGGGCGTGGGGCCGAGGGAGGAGTCGTGCTGTGGGGCTCTGGCCACCCACTTTGCTGAAAGGTTGCACCCCATGGTCCACTATGCGCACAGGCTGACACGCCCCGAACTTCTCTCCAAGCGCCCATCTTGGCTGGAGAGATGGCAGGTGTCTGAGAACTGTCGCTTCTCTTCTCAGTGATGATCTACAGCCAATTAGTTGAGCCCAGAAAGGTAGAAAATGCCTGTCTCCTGCCCTGGGGCTAACAGCAAATCCTGTGTTTCTTGTAGACATCTCTGCAAAGAGACAGAGTAGAGTGACCTCCCAGGACCTAGGAGCTGGTTAGCGGCTGTCAGCCCAAGGCTTTAACAGAAAAGGCCATGGCACACTCCACTGAGTAGCTTAAAATGAGAGTAAAATTTGGCTGTAGCTTTGCCAAAGTATGTCTGGGTTTTCTTTTTCTTTTTCTTTTTTGTGCAAGAGCCAGACTCTCCCTGGGGTCTAACAAATTAGGGTCTTCGCTGTGAAAGTCTGTGGCAGTTGTAAAAGGGGGCAAGCTAATAACTGGGGGCTGCAATAATTGGTCTCAGCATGTATACACCCCCCTAGCCTCTGCCCATCACTCCCTCTAGCTGCACGGGCCTCCGGCAGGCTGATTCACACACTCAGTTTGGCTGTGACACCTTCCAGAAACCACAATCAATATTAAATTTAAGCCGATTTTATCTGTATAAAACTGTTGAGTAAGGGGATAGGGGATCTGGCCAGTGTGATCCATGGGTACATCCTGGTTCTATCACTAGTCTGCGATGTTCATGTCAGCACATTCCCTCCCTTTCTGTGTTTCCTTTCCTCATTTGCTCAATAGGTGTGGTGACTTCTGAGTTACTTGTACGCAGGAAAAAAAGAGGAATCACACTCATCGGGCAACAATGCGTCAGATCGGTGTTTTATACACATTGTTCCATTGACTGTGTTACAGTGAGGATCAAATGGGGTACAGATGTCAAGGAGCTTGGACAACACCAGACAACAGTATACAAATGTGGGAGCTGATATATTGTTACTGTTTACTGCCCAAACCCAGGCAACCCTGACAGTGCCTGGCATACAGCAGGTGCTCAAGAGATAGACTGAGTGAATGAGCCCTGGGTTACTGCAAGGTGCCCATCCTTGCCTTACCTGGGTATTGCACTCTGGCTAAGGGAGGGGAGATGGAAGGATGGGAGGGTGAGCTGACCCACAGGGTTTGGACCCCAATGAATTCCATCCTAGCATTCCCGAGCCAAATGCACTTTTAGGACCGTCCTTCTCGGGGATGGACAGTCTATGCCTCTGCCTCCTCCCTCAGCACCCAGCGGTCAGTCTTGGCTGCAGAGGACTGGGGCATGATTGGTTTTAGAAATTAATTGGCTCCATTAAGGTATGACTGAAATTCTATTTTAAACTTCCCCTGGAGAGATATTACTCACCAAGAATAGGTGAGCAACACTGGCATTTTTCTTTGAGAAATTTTTTAGAGAATTTAGACTGGGACATCTCTTCCTGTTTCCCCACTGCCTGCCTCCTGGGCCCAGCACAGAGTGATTCCAAGAAACCAGGAGACAGTGCAATGCACAGTGTGGGAATTAAGAAGAGGCGGGACAGGCTCTGGCTGTTACCTGTGGTGTCACGTGGGGCCCATCTCTCTGAACTTGTCTTCCTGTCTGAAAACTGGGGCTGATGCTAATTCCTGCACCCCGGGATTGTAGTAAGGGCTGGGTTGGTGATGCTTTGATGGTGCCAGTGCCTGGTAAATGCTTGGTGAGCAGTAGCTGTGCTATACGAAGGAGGGCCCACTGAGCTGGCTGTCACCAACAGTGAAAACAAAGGGAAGAAGATGTCACGACTGCTGGGGACGCCAGAGGAGCTGATTTTCATGCCTCTAGGGGCAGCTACTTGGTTAGTTTTGCCCCTAGGTCGAGTGGCCTTGAGTGTGACCCCTTGCACTAGGCATTCTGGGAAATGCAGACGTGACGATGGGGTCTCTGGCACCCACCACTGACCAACATGGAGCAGTCAAAGGGATTAAGTGCTCAGGGTCAGTGTTAAGGGGCCATCAGGCTGCCATGGGGTTTCCCTTTAGGGCGAGTTGGGGCAGGGTTGCTGCACAGAGTAGGCAGTCAGTAACAATAAGGGCGGTGCACACTTATCGAGTCCTTACTTTAGGCCGGGCACTGTGCTAGCACTTTATTCACGCGGACCTTTTACATTTTAATCTGTACAAGCCTCAATGAAATAGCTTCTTTTATCAGCCCCATTTCACAGATAGTGAAACTCAGACTCATTTGTTTAGTTACTTCATGGAGGTTACCCACTTTGCAAGCAGAATCAGGCACAAACCCAGTCCTGCTTCACACCAGTGTCTGAGCCAAAGTCCTAACGCACCATCTGCTGGGCCCAGGCTGGATGGAGGCGAGTCCATACCAGTCCCTGACACACACACCTACACTTCCATTCCTCGGGCTTCTCTTCCTCTGCCCTGGAAGCATCCAGAAAGGTGTTCTCCCAGCATCCTCTGCCCCTCAGCCCCACCAGGTCAGGGCCTGCCACCTATTAGATGTAGAGGCAGGGGCAGCTTGTTCAAGGTAAAGGATTTGGTAGGAGTGGATATGCACCCCCACCTCCCCTCCCAACCCAATGTTGCAAGGTAACCTCAGGCCTCTGGGAAGTCAGCAGGGAGAGCTCAGCTGAAGGCCCTCTGCATGGGGTAGGTATGGGGAAGAGGTCAGACAGGGGTTGCCGGGGCCCCCAGATCAACCTCCGAACCTTAGCGAGCAGAAGCCAGTGGTCTGGTGCCAGCCTTATCAGGCTACGGTCCCTCAAATTAATGCACAATCCAATTTCATTTCCCTTTAAGAAATTATGTATTTTTAAAAAATACATGAAGAGTCAGAAAGGAGCCATGGCAACAAGGAGCCTGAGCGTCGGAGCCGAGGCCAAGCCTCTCCTCCCTCAGCTGGGGCATTCGGGTCGGCGCCTCCCGACCCTTTTCCCATCACAGCACATGTGTAAACAGTCCTGTTTGTCCAGGACACGCACGGGTCAGTAGGGTGGCTGTCTGTAGCCAGAGGCGAGCAGCCCGAGGCTCTGTTTGTCCCAGGCTTGCTCCGCATGGTGAGTGTGGAGAGGCCCGGGTCTTGCACGCCTGGGCCAGGTGAGCAGGCTCTGCTTTGGGTGTCTCCCCCACCAGGTGCTGGCTCCCCATCTGGGTCAAAGGGTGCTGGAGGGGTTCAGCTGACACTGACTGGGACCTGTTAGGAGCTAGGCAGGCTTCACCCACTCATAAGAATCCTGTGGCAGCTGGGGTTCTTCTCCCATTTTATAGATGAGCAAACTGAGGCTCTGAGGCATGTGGTGACTTGCTGAAGGTAACAATACCAGTGTTCAGTGAGTGCTGATTTTTGTCAGGCATCGTGCCAAACGCTTCATACATCTCCTCTCCCTCTGTTGAGGGGCCCTTCCGCACCTACCTGCTGGTGATCTGTCTGAGCTTTTATGGAATTTGCTGACTATACCAGCCACTCCTCAAACAAAGAGCACTTACGATGTGCTGGGCCCCGCGGCGGGCCTCCAGCACAGAGGAAAATAAAGGGAATGGGCCTGCCCTTGGGGAAGCTACCGTCTGAGGCAGACACGTAGCCATCTGACCCAAATAGCCATTTAGTCACATGTCCCACATGCCAGGCACTGTGTAGACGCTGGGCGCAGAAAGACGGAAGAGCAAGTCACAGTGCATGTGCCAGGAAGATGCGACAGAGGGACCTATCATTTAAACTGATAACGAGGATGCAGCAGGGTGAGCCCCATAACAGAGGCAGCAACACACTGAAGTGGGGCCGGGACGAGGCGACCCCCAAGTTTGCTAGGGACACCTGGGAAAGCCCTGCAGATACCACGCCGTGTAAGGGAAAACAGTATTCATTGAGCATCCAGAAACAAGACGTGGGTGCGTCCCGAGGACCAGGGTGGAGTCTGACTTTGTCGAGCATGAGTTCTGCTCGTAGTGGGTGTTGCAGGAGGAGTGAGGAGTAATTGAGGTGCCTCTGTCATCTTCTTATGTCCTTATCTCTCCGATTAATCTGGTATTAACCAATGCTTAACACAGAGAACTTATTACTAGAGAAACCCCTGTGGCTAGGATAAAGATCTGCTTTGGGGAGGTTATTGCCAGTGAACTGACGCTAAAGCACAGTGCCCGGTTTCTTCAGGTGACCTGCGTGGAGACACAGGCCCAGTTGTGAAGACGGTGGCTGAGTTTCCCCTTCTGGTCACCTATCTCCCCAACCCACAGCTTTGCTGTCTAAGGCACATGTTTATTTGTCTTCTCCACCTGAGTCCCTAGGATGTTTCTGCTCAGCCACAGTAGGAAGGCCCAGTGTCCTAATATTTTTATAAAATAGAGGAATACCTGGCTATATTTGTACCCTGACTCATGCGGTGCCTTTATTCCAAAGAACGCAACGCAATGGGTGGACTTTTGGTCTGTTTAGCTTCCTCCTGCCTCTGAGAGGAACAATCAATTCTTTCTTCCTTGGCGGAAGGGACAGCTGAGGCCCAGGGATGCGTCTGCACCCTCAGGGCCTGGGTAGCAGCACCTGCACTAGAATCTAAGTGGGGAGGGTATCTAGGCTGCACTCAGGGAAACTGAGTCCTGCCCTGTGGGTGCCGTCTCCAGCTCTCTGGGGACCACGCTGACTTTTAAGCAGCCCCGTTGGCCCTTGGTGAATTTCATTCCTCAAAAAGCACAGTGATGTCCCCTCTCTCCCCTCCCTTTCCTTCCTCTTCTCCTTTTTGATCAATCATTTCCCATCATGACCCTTCCGCTTCACAAGCACCACTCCTCAGAGAGGTCGAGTAGAAGGCGGGAAGGGATTTCTGGGCTCTCCTGGATGTTCCCACACAGGAGAAACTTCCTCCCTGGGGTGCTGTCAGCACCCCACCTCTGCAACTGCCAGCAGCCTGTCCCAGGACCCTGGGGTGGAAGGGAGGGGAAGATGAGGAGGCAGGGGTCACAGTGGGAATAATAGCAGCTAACCTGCCTGAGCGCTTATGCTGTGACAGGCAGCAGGAGCTTTTCGTGAATTGCCCCCTCAGTCCTCACAACAGTCTATGAGGGAGGTGTTATCAATACTTCCATTTCGTAGACGAGGACGCAGAGGCACAGAGAGTCTAATCACCTGCCCCAGCCACCTGGCTTGGAGCAGGATTCGAATGCCTGCAGCCTGGCGCTGGCCCCACAGTGGCAGCACCCACACCGCCTCCTTGGGACGGGCGTGCGTCTGAGCCCCCCCAGCCTCCCTCCTTGAGGACGCTGGGCCCTCTTGCCAACAGCGCCAGGCCTCTCCCTCTCTCTTAGACATTCTTGTCTTATTCATGGAAGGTGCTGGACAGGTCAGACCCGGCGTGCCCTCCAGTCCCTGGGGAAGATAAAGATGATTTGAGTGGAATTGACTTAGGCGCCCCCTGGCTCTGTTCTTCCAATAAAGCCCCACGTGCACCCATACCGAGGTTCATTCGTTCATTCCACCAACATTTGCAAGGCTGAGGGAGGAACAACCTGACATTGACCAGGGAAGGGTTTTCCCCTTTTCGGGAGCCTCCTCTGCTTTTCTCCTATGGATCTATCCGTTATACAATCGCCAAGCTTTTTCACATCCCTTAGAGATGAGGGTAAGACCCCAAGGGAACAGATGCGAGTGAGGGGCCAGCTACGTTCTCCACACTTCCTGGTTCAGGTGAGGCTCTATGTTGTCCCCCTAAGTTCACCTTCTTGCTCCAAGCCCTGGGCTGACTATTCCAAAGAGCCTCCTCACTTTGTCCTTGGGGTCAGCAGGGCAGGTCTGGGTCGCCTTGCTCCCTGCAGATTCCCAGGCTCAGTCCCGCGGGTGTGCAAGCCTCAAGCTCTCTCCGCTTTCGAGGAGAGCCTGGGGCAGGCCCCTGAGATGCAGGGCCCAGAGAAGGCCCAGCAAGGAAGAGACCCAAGAGAAGAAAGAGGTGCCTGCCTTATTTTTCTCTCACCGCTGAGAGGCCCAAGTCAAGACGAGAAGCAACTTCTGGCTCTCATTTGAACCCAGATAGGCCTTCTCTCCTTTCACACGTCCCCACTGCGGCCGCATGCACACACGCCTCTCACTTGCACACACTCCCACGCGAGCACACACAAGCACACACAGTCTCCTCTCTGTCTGTGCATGTTTAGATTCTGCCTCGACGTTAGCAGAGAAAA
>NW_017732082.1:419141-424988 GCF_001890085.2 Hipposideros armiger
CAAAGTGTACATCGTGGTGACTTGATCTATATATACCCAGTGAGAGGATCCCCCCACCTAGTTGATTAACACATCCATCACCTCACGTCTTTTTTTAGTGTGTGAGAATTTTTAAGTTCTACTCTCTTAGCAAATTTCAATTATACAATGCAGTGTCATCAACTATAGTCACCATGTTTTACATTAGATCCTCAGGCCTTAATCATCTTATCACTGCAAGTTTGTACCCTTTCACCAGCTTCTCCCCATGTCCTCCAGCCCCCAGTCCCTGACAACCACATTTCTACTCTGTTTCTATGACTTTGACTTTTTTTTAAAAAAGATTTTATTGGGGAATTGGGGAAGGGGAACAATGTTGGGGAATTGGGGAAGGGGAACAGCCAAGTTGTTGTCCTTCAATCTTAGGTGTGGAGGGCGCAGCTAGCTCAGCTCCAAGTCCAGTTGCCGCCCGGCCGCCCATCGGCAGCTCATGGCTGCTCAGCTTAAGGTGCCGTGTTCAATCTTAGTTCACCATCCCATGTGGGAGTCGAACCGGAAACCTTGTTGCTAGGAGCACGTGCTCTCGCCAGTTGAGCCATCCTGCCACCTGTTGGCAACTCAGCGGCAGCTCAGCTCATGCTCTTAATCAACTGAGCCACTCGGCTGGCCCTCTTCTTATATTTTTTAAGATCCCACATAAACATGATACCATGCAGTGTTTTGTCTTTCTCTGTCTGGCTTCCTTCACTTGACCACCCATGTTGTAAGGAGGTAATCGTTACCAGAAAGAGGGTGCATGACTTATCCGAGATAGCTTCACCAAGCAGTAAATCCCAGGGTACTTTCCACAACCCTCTGCCAGCCGTTAACCTGGACCAGGAAAGCTCTCACCTCCTGGGGCCATCTCCTCCAGGTCTGGCCCTCACTTCTCCCTGCTCCCGAGCTCTGCGATCCCACACACTGCCACCAGACTAATTTTCTTAAATGCAGGTTTAATTGCATCTCTCCTTCCAAAACAACATCCCTTGGCTCCCCATTAACTATGAATTAAGTGCAAATGCCTCATGTTCTGTGGTCCACATGTCCCTTCAGAAACGTAATCACATGACTCTATTCATTTCCCAAGGTTCCAGCCAGGTGGGACTCGGAGCTCTTCTCCACGCAAGCTTTATACTCTCGTGCCTCCAAGGCTTGTTTATGGAGCTCCCACTTCCTGGAATACCCCCCCCCCCCTGCACGGTCGGCCTGTCAAAATCTTATCCATCTTTCCCAGGCCTGTCATCTCTTCCATTACAAAATCCCGTTTCCCCCAATCGGATGTAATTTCCCTCCAGAGTATTTGGCTTGAACCTCTGCTATACTACTATGCTAACACCTGTGCTGTTATTATTATTAGCTGAACTGCGTACCTGTTATTACTATGTAGCATGGTACTTAGGCTTATTCTTAGCTAGGCTACACAGATCAGCTGCATACATCTGTGTTCAACTAACAATAATAACAATAGTCATAACAATATTAGTTACTACGGAGTGCCTGCTATGTGCCAGTTGCCTAGCGTATATTATACCCTGCAAGGTAGAGACTTACCCCGATTTGCAGTTCACTCCACTGAGGTTCTCAGAGGGTAAGAAGACCAACTCTAACTGGCTCTAAAGTTTTTGTTCTTTCTCCTTTGCTACATTGTTTCACTCTTACCTTTGGAAGCTCCCTGTGCTCGCCTCCCCACCCCCGACAAGATATATAGAAGTCCTTTAAGTCCTAACCCCCAGAACCTGTGATTGTGACCTTATTTGGGTCTTTGTGGATATGACCAAGTTAAGATGGGGGCATAGTGCATTAGGGTAGCCCCTTATCTTATATAAGGACACAGAGACTGGTGTCCTTAGAAGAAGAGGGAAATAGGGACACAGACACGCAAAGGGGAGACAGCCATGTGAAGATGGCAGTGAAGGCTGGAGTAACACAGCTACAAGTCAAGGGCTGCTGGCAACCTTCCGCAGCTAGGAGAGCGGCAGAGAACAGGTTCTCCCTGACAGCCTCCAACACGGAACGCATCCCGCTCAATGTCTATCGTCTAGCCTCCAGAATTGGAAGAGAAGAAATTCCTGTTGTTCTAAGCCATCCAGGTGGTGGTATTGGCTATAGCAGCCCTAGGTAATGTGTACAGTCCCCACGGGCAGCACATGTTTTACCCTTCTCCAACTGGCACACTGTCTCCACGTGCAGGTGCTCAGTAAACGCCTATGGAAGGGAACAGAGATTTCCATTCTTTGCCTGCAAAGGTCCCAGGAGCTGGGGACAAATTTGCTATTTTATTGATGGGTGTTAGAGGCCCAGAGAGGTCCGTTACCTTACAGCGACCTGGCAGCAGAGTTGGTCTCGGGACAGGAGTCGTGGGTCTGGGCAGCTAGGCAATGTGGCCCCTGGTGTGACCTGTCTCTAAGTGTGTCATCCTGCCCAGGGCCTTGAAAGTGCATGTTTTTTTGGTGCTCTCAATTGGAAGCCATTTAAACTGTCCTGGGTCCATGGTGGTGTGGAGAGAGGGCTCGGGCATGCCTGGTTTCCTGCCTGCTCAGGAAGCCCAGGGCGGCCAGCTCTGGTCCTGGGCCTCCGGGTTGCTCTGGAATTTGGGTTTTCCAGGAGGCAGCTTGAAGGATATGTGGCTCAGGACACCTGGAAGCACCTAGGGTGAGCCACCCCACTTGACCCCCACTGAAGGTCCAGCCAGCGCCCTCTCTTCCTGCAACAGCCAGATGCTCCTTCTCCCCCCGCTGGTCCTGGGAGGGGGCTCAGGAGAGTCCCTGGGACCAGGAGTGTCCTGAAGCCCCACTGCGGTCTGGAAGGGGGATGGTGAGCGAGGCTGGCTCTGAGGGGTGTGTGTGCGCGTGCGTGTGCGTGCGTGTGCGTGCGTGCGTGTGCGTATATGTGCGTGTGCGTGTGCGTGCGCGTGCGTGTGCGTGCGTGTGCGTGTGTACTGTGTTACAGGAGTCAGGAAGCGGGGTTGATCTCCTGTGTTTTCTACGCTACCCCCTGGAACTGTGAGTGGTGGGGTTCTTTTCAGGAATTATAAGCAACACTCTGTCCGAGGTCTCCCCCTGAGGCCTGGTCTCTCTATGCCCTCGACCACGAGCCGTTCTGCTCGCCTCATTGTGCAGGGGCCATGGCAGCCTCTTCTCCTCCTTTTTCTTCTTCCTTACTCTAATTCTTCTTTTTCGTGTTAAAAGTCATAAGCACTTTAAGGTTTACATGATGTTTTACATTTTAATATTTCTGACATAGTGTCATAGCCAAAAATTAAGGTGTACTTTTTTTGGTATGTAAGCAATTTTTCTTATTGTGGTAAAATATATAAAATCAAATTTGCCATTTTGACAATTTTAGGTGTATAGTTCTGTGGCATTAAAAAAATCAACACTGCAACCATCACCACCATCCATCTCCAGAACTTTTTCATCTTCCCAAACTGAAATCCTACACCCATTAAACAACTTCCCATTCCGCTTCACGCCAGTCCTTGGTAACCTCCATTCTACATTCGGTCGCTGCATCTGACTACGCTAGGGACCTCAGGGAAGTGGAATCAGACAGAACTGGTCCTTTGTGTCTGACTTATTTCACTTGGCATAATGTCTTCAAGGTTCATCCATGTTGTATATGTCAAAATGTCCTTCCTTTTTAAAGCTGAATAATATTCCATTGTATATATATACATATGCCACCTTTTGTCTCTCCATTCATCCGTCGATGCACGCTTGGTTGCTTCCACCTTTTGGCCTACTGTGAGTAATCCTGCTCTGAATATTTGTGTACAAACATCTTTTTGAGTCCCCGCTTTCAATTCCTTGGAGTATATTCCTAGAAATGGAATTGCTGGGTCATATGGGAGTCTCAGTTTAGTTTTGGTGGAAGCAGCCTTCTTTTTATAATCAGAAATAGGCATACGAGGGAGGCCGGTTAGCTCAGGTGGTTAGAGCGCTGTGCTCATAACACCATGTGGATCGATCCTCACATGGGCCGCGGAGCTGCGCCCTCCACAACTAATAGATTGAAACGACTACTTGACTTAGAGATGACAGGTCCTGGAAAAACACAGTTCCCCAATAAAAAATAAAAAAATAAATAGGGATATGAGAAATGGAGAAGGGAGAAGAACTAAACCTTTCGAACATGTACTTAGTGCTAAGAATTTTATGTCATCTTATCTAAACTTCACAACAAGCCTGTACGTGAGAGGTCATTTCCATTTTATGGACGGGAAAGCACAACACACAGCCCTGTGCAAGATGCCATGGTTTGTAAGTACGGAGCCACAGTTTGAACCCAGACGGATGGCGGTGGGGCCAGCGAGGTGGCTGAGTTACAAATGGAATCAACAGTTGGGGGGGTGGGGGGTGTCTTACGCTCTATGGCCTCTCTATTGTCCTCCCAATAACACGAAGGGGACTGCTGGGGAGATGGTGAACTTTCCTCCAAGATTCTGAGGAGAGCCCTGGGGTGGGGGGTGGTGTGGGCTGGGCCGAGTGGGGAGTGGGTGGCGAGATGTGGTCCACAATTTGTGAGGTTCTTGGAGCAATCCCTAATTCGACGCAGGCAGTGGTGTGTCTGTCATGCTCCAGGTCTTCTCTTAGCTAAACTTCTTTCAGTGGGTCCTCCCATGTGACTGTGACCAAAGTCCCCACTGTCCTTCCCGTTCTCCCTCCATTGAATCCACTCTGGTCCCCCACACGACATAGCCTGCCACATCACATCACAGCCCTGCAGATCAGGCCTGACAGTTCTGAGGCACCTGGGGCTTGAGCTCATTTAGAGAGTGAACTTCTCTCTCTCTCTCTCTCTCTCTCTCTCTCTCTCTCTCTCCACTCCTATTTTGAGCTTTGGTTCTCTTTTTAATGGTGCTGGCTTTATGCTTTCCAATCTGAAGAACAAAAATGGGAGCTGAATAACACATTTCATTGTGGGGTGCATTACGCCCTGCCAAGCACTTTGTGCCTGCAGCTCAGCCGGCCCTCCCGGTGACCCCGACAGCTAAGTAGGGCAGTGTTATTACCTGCCGGTGAGGTTGAATGACTTGCACAAGGTCCCTCAGCTAGTTAGCTGCCCAGGCAAGACCTGAGGTGTGAGGTCTCTGCCGGCCAGAGACTCTTCGGGGAAATTCTGACCGCACAAGCACAAAGAAGCCCAAACAAGAGGCAGCTACAAACACTGATGTGGCCACGCTAGGGGCTCTCTCACAAGTTCACATTTGGAAACAAAACCAAAAACCTAAGACAAAGGCTGCTTCAGTTGTGAATAGACATATCCCAGCATGGGGGAAGAGTGTGGCTCCCAGAGAAAACTGTGAATGATGCTGGCTTCTTAGGAAAAGTGCCCAGGAAACTAAAACCTTTTTACTTGTGCTGCTTGCATGATCCCATGTTCTCTCCATCTCAAAAAACAACAACAACAACAACAACAACAAAACCCCCAGCCCAGCAGTAAATACAACAAAACCAAATAAGAAAATAACCATCACAGCAAAGAACAAGACAGGAATAAGTCTAGGCAAAAGTAGCTATCTAGTTGTTTGAATTTTCATTTTGATTACTACCGTGTTTCCCTGAAAATAAGACCTAACTAGAAAATAAGCCCTAGCATGATTTTTCAGGGTGCTTGTAATATAAGCCTTACCCCAAACATAAGCCCCAGTTAAGATCATCAGCCAGGCATGACTGTTTGAATAAATGTAGATTTTTGTACATGAATAAATGAATAAATGAAGATTGTTGAAGCAAAAATTAATATAAAGGGGCCGGCCGAGTGGCTCAGTTGGTTAAGAGCTTGCTCAACAGTTTGAGCTCTGAGCAACAGCGGTTCGAGACCCGGCCC
>NW_017732082.1:425048-458991 GCF_001890085.2 Hipposideros armiger
AAAAAAAAAAATTAATATAAGACCCAGTCTTATTTTCGGAAAATATGGTAATAAGATTGAAGAATTTCCATTGTTTGAAAAGCTGGCTTTGTTTCTTCTTTGGTTAAATGTGTATCACATCCTTAACTCACTTTCCCATTGTGCCTTAGGGTTTTATTATTGATTTGTATAAGCTCTTTATATGTTAAAGATATTAACCATTTATCCAATACTTGTTGCAAATATATTTTTCCCAGTTGGGCTTTTAAACTCTAGGTTCATTACAGAGCTCCCAAGTTGCCACATTGATTTCTTTAGATGCCCTGTTTTCTTCCTTGTTGGAATTATATGTGACTTTTATTGTTATGATTTCATTTTAGAGTCTCTCCTTCTTGGTGAGCTATGTTTTCTTCTAGAGTTTGCAGCCATGGGACCATAATAATTTTACTTCTAACAATACTTGTCTGCTGTCATCCAGCTTCCTTTGTGTGCACAGCTCCCGCCATCCCCGGTCAGGGACACAGAGACAGGCAGGCCTCAGCCCTCAGGAGTGGTTCACGGCTTTACCTCTTTCTATTGTTAATGCTTACTTGATCAGAAGCTCGCTCACAGGTGGCTTATGATGTGAATGAATTCATGGTTTCTGTGTGGCTCCAAGGCTGAAGAATGCGGTCAGGGTTTTCGTAGGGCAGTGGCCCCTCAGAGCAAAATCCCGGTTCCTAGGAGACATGGACTTTCTATAACAGTGACAGTAACAGCTAGCACTGACTGATCACTTAAAGTATTACGCTATTGTTCTAAGTGCTTCACTTGAGTTACCTGGTTTAATCTCCAACAAGCCTAGGAGGCTGGCACTATCGTTATTTCCAGTCTTCAGACGAGGATACGAAAGCACAGAGTGGTTCTGCCCAGGTGCATAGCAGAACTGGGAGGCACGTACCTGGTGTGGGCTGTGAAGGGAACACGTGTGCGTGCAAATGACGCAGGAGTGAGTGAGAACCGAGGCCGGACTTGGGAAGTGGCTGGGGGAGAAGGGTGGCAGCTGGTGCTGGCCAGGGGAGTGAGTGAGGGGTGAGCACATCCTGTGACCCTGCTTGGCTCCTTGACCCTCAGTGGGTTCATGCTGCAGGAACCCATCTTGCATAAGAATAAGAGCTCTCCTAGGGGCCCCAGGACACTGAGCACGAAGAATTTTGACACCTGCCTATATTGCAAGTTAAGTACTGAAATTCCTGAGCCCAGGGGACAGATAATCACAGTGGGAGCAGCGAACTTGCAGTGAGCACTTAGTGCATGCCATGACTTGACTTACATGATGTTATGCACTCCTTATAACAGTCGTATCAGGGCGGAACTATTACTACACCCATTATATACAAGGAAACTGAGGCTCAGAGACATGACACAGCTCTGACAGGCAGAGCTTGTGTGACTCCTGTCTAGATATTGTCTCCACTTCCCTCTGCTGGCCCTGTCCCTTAGTGGTGGTGTTGGTGTTACTACCCAGCTTCTCTCTCCCTTCTGCTCTGGGACACCCCGATGATCAGCCAGGGCTGAGCAGAGGAAGAGAAATGGGGCTCCAAGGGGCCCAGGAGGGAACCCTGCCATTATTTCTCTATAGCCCTGCGATAAAAGAACAAGTAAGAAAAAAGATTTGCAGTGTCCAGGCTGTTCTATTATATCTCCTTCCCACTAATGGCAATTGGTACCTGCTAAGGATTCCTGGAAAGGGGGTGGGGGCTTCTGCTTTCTGCTCAGGGGCCACTGGGAGCAGCTTCTGGGAAGGAGCCGTATGGGGCCCCGAGGCTCGCCCCTTCACCTCGAGCAGCGCCCTGACGGAGCCCCCAGTGATCATGGTTCCAGCCACGGTCTCTAGGCTCAGGGCTGCCAGGCGCTGACAGCAAGACCTGACAAAGGCTTTTTCCTTCCCTCACGGAGCCTGGTGTTCACACAATTTCCCCGTGGCTTTGTGAACAAAGATGGGACCTAGCCATTACTTCCTTCTGCCTGTGGCTGTCTCATAATAATTGTCGCGCTTTATGGGTTTCTGTCTCGGCTTTTAGCTTGTTACTGCTCTTGTTTGAATAGACAAAGAAGAATGCATTTATACAATTCAACTCCATCTCCCGTATGTCACAGTAAAAACACTCTGCTCTGGCTGGGCCAGCTCCCTCACCATCTCTCCAAGCAACAAATGCCATCTCTGTGTGCCTTAGGTGCTGTCAGCTGTGGCTTTGACAAGCCCTCTGGTTGGAAGGCTCCAAGGTCTTCACTTTAGGTCACCCTCCCATTCTGAGAGGACATATCTTCCCCATTACCTCAGGTGTGCTTTGAGATTTCTCATGTGCCACTCTCCCTGGCACCTCAAACTCAACTTGTCGCTAACTGAGCTAATTATCTTTCCCACCAAACGCTTCTCCTTGTGGGTATGCCATGTCAGAGAACAGTACACCCCACTGCCTGAGTCAGCAAACCGGGCACCTTCTAGACGCTCCCCATAGCAACACGGCTTACCTGTCCTTAAGCTGCTACTGCTCTCCAATGTTCATTCCTACTCATTTCTAGCGTTGGTCACCATCATCTCTTCCTTGGGCCATCATTACAGCTGTGTGCATTCATCTCCCATCTCCAGTCCATCCTCTATTGCCGGCAGGGTGCATCTATAGGTCTATATTTATTTATTTTCTACTTCCTCACTGGAACATATGCTCCATGAAAGCTGAAACCTTTTCCATTCACTGTTATCCCCAGTGCCTGGCACACAATAGGAGCTCAATAAATGTCAGTTGAACAAACAAACGAATGAGTCTAAAAATGCAAATCTGATCCTATCACTCCCCTGCTTAAGACTCTTGCGTGGTCCCTCAGAGCCCTCAAGGGACAGGCTGGTTATCTTAGTGGAGCACGTAAGGTGTGCTCAGGTCTGGCCCCAGCTCAGTCCTTCAGCCTCTTGTACTCACCCATTACTCTTTGTATCTGACTGCATTCCAGCCGTGAAATCCTCCCTGCAGTGCCTGGAGGACCTTGTAAGCCCAGCAATTTTCAAAGTAATGTTTGTGGGGCCCTGGGAGGCTTGAGACCCTTGCAAAGGGTCAGTGAGTCTAAGTAAATGATCTGTTCAAAGTACAAGAATGACCACTAGATTTAATGTAACAGGACGTGAAAACTACATTGAAAAGGTTGAGAGTCCACAATACAATAACCCACTACTTGTGTTTGGTGTGTTATCAAAAAAGAATAGTCAATATTGAAAGTCAACTATAATTTTATATATACATATAAATATATATTTATATATGTATATATAAATAATTTAATATATGTATATATAAATTTTATATATGTATATATAAATTTATAGGACTGGCCGAGTGGTGGGCTTGGTTAGGAGTTGGCTTGGGACACCAGCTCTGAGCAGCAGGGCCTCAGTTCGGATCCCACATTAGGGCCAGTGACGCCTCACCCTCTACAGCTAAGATGGTGAACAACAGCTCGACCTGGATCTGAGCTGCCGTGAGTCGCTGGTGACGGCGTAGGCTGCAGTGGGGCTGGCCCGCAGCAGGTGTGCGCTTTCATGAGCTGCCGTGAGCCACCGTGAGTGGCTGTCCAATGGCCGGCAAGCGACTGTCTACCTGGAAAGAGCGCAATGATCATAATACCAACATGGGCCAGTGAAGCAATGTCCTCCACAGCTAGACTGAAGAACAAAAGGACAGCAACTTGTCTGTCCCCCTTCCCCGATTCCCCAATGCTGTTCCCCTCTCCCCAATTCCCCAATAAAATCTTTGAAAAAATTATATATATACTTATATATATATTTTTTCATGGGATCTGGAGTACAGCATTGGGGATAGAGTCAATAGTATTTAATAGCTGTATACAATGTCAGAGGGGTAGTAGATTTGGGGGGAGGTTATCACTTTGTGAAGGGTGTAACTGTCTAACTATTACATTCTTTGTGCACATGAAACTAATAATAAAAATGAATACTCACCATTATCTGTCAAAGCTATTAAAGTATGTCTCGCTTTTCCAGCTCGCTTTCTTAAGGAGGCTTCCCGTCTCAGGGCCAACCCTGCACTGGCACGACCAAGAGAGCATGTGTCTCTTTAAATTTTGTTTCCTAGGTGCCCTGCTTGTCCCGCCCTAGTCCTGGCCTTGCTGTGTGGATCTGGGTTTTCTTCAGACCTCAACCCAAACTACATATAACCATAGGATGAATGCAGATGCAAATGTGAGACTCCAGCTGTCTTCCATGAAGCCAGGCCTTAAAGAGATTTGTAAAAACAGAAGAATGCCACTCTTCTCACTAGTTTTATTTTGGAAAATAGAGTTATTTTTCATAAAATGCATGTTAACATGCAATGGATATATTATTTTAAAATGAATTAATACATACATATTTTAAAAAAAATCCTACAGTGGGACGGCTGGTTAGCTCAGGTGGTTAGAGTGCAGGCTCATTAACACTAAGGTTGCCGGTTCGATCCCCACATGGGCCAAGGAGCTGCACCCTCCACAACTAGACTGAAACAACTACCTGACTTGGTCTGATGGTCCTGGAAAAACACTGTTTCTCAATAAAATGTCTTAAAAAAATCCCACAGTTTTAATTTCTAATACCATATATATCCCACACAAATAAGAGCTTTTTGCGGTCCTTGATTTTGAAAGATTGAGACCGGTCTATTCAACTAGAAGATGTGAGAAAACATCATTTTTATATTAAAATAAGCATGGTTTGCATGAATTTTATAATGAAATAGGGCTTCAGAGAAATTGCAATGGGTGGCTTCAGGCCACCCCTGTTGGCCTCCAGTTTGCAATACTCACTTCTCTCTAATGTTGGCTGTGTTAACTCCCCTTTTCAACCTCAAAGAAGGCAAGTGACGGAGGTCAGTTTTGCCTTCTGGCGGGCTCACATCTCTTGCCCTGAATGGCCCCGCCTCACTCCTCCTTCTCCATTTCTGCTCATCCTGTACTTTGTCTGCCACCCATTCTATTTTTCCCTGCAAGGCACAACTCAGGTCTTACCAGCTTCAGGAAGTCACTGACCACCCTAGTCCCAGTGTTCCCAAATGTGGGTCTGCAGGTTCCTGCTGGGCTGGCCCCACGAGGATCACCTGGGGAGCAGTTAAATACACAGGCTCTTGGAATCCAGCCCACCCCTAGAGATTCTGATTCGCAGGCTTCAGGGATCTATCTATCTATCTATCTATCTATCTATCTATCTATCTATCTATCTATCTGTCATCTATCTATCTAATTTAAAACTCTACAACACCCCTGCAGCCAGGGGTGGAAACCGCTGAGTGTGTATGTGGCACTAGCTCAAAGTTTTTCTTTCAACAAGGCTGTAATCTCCTGGAGTACAGGGGTTAGAATGTCTCCTTCTGAAGTGGCCGGTTGGCTCAGGTGGTTTGAGTGCAGACTCATGGCACCAAGGTTGCCGGTTTGATTCCCGCGTGGGCCGGGGAACTGTGCCCTCCACAACTAGATTGAAGACAACTACTTGACTTGAAGCTGATGGGTCCTGGAAAATCACACTGTTCCCCAATAAAATGTCTTAAAAAAAAAAGAATGTCTCTTTCCTTTATATCCCAGGACAATGAGCTGTGCACAGAACCCCACCCCTCCAGGATTGTCCATACAGTGAATATACTCCTCTAACCTCACCTCCCATCCTGATAACCACATGTGGGTCTCCCCTAACTCAGGCACCAAAAAGCTGAGGCTCAGCAAGCTCCGCCTTCACTCACACTGGTCTATACCTCCAGGTTATTGGCTGGGAAACTAATGACAAGGCCTCTTTCAAAGGCAGGTGTCTGTGGTCCCAGCATGTGCCTGTGCAAAGCACCGAAGAGGCAGAACCTATGGCTTTTAACTATGGAACCAGCTTGGGATGCTGAGTGATCGTGTGGGTCAAATTAGGAAATACT
This sequence comes from Hipposideros armiger, assembly GCF_001890085.2. Lineage (NCBI taxonomy): Eukaryota > Metazoa > Chordata > Mammalia > Chiroptera > Hipposideridae > Hipposideros > Hipposideros armiger. The sequence continues at coordinate 430,967 of NW_017732082.1, forward strand.
TTTTTTCTTCTTTTTTCTGGAGACTTTCTAAGTTCAAAAAAAACCCAAACTTCCAAAAAGAGGGCTTTGTCAATCAAAGTTATCTTTAATAAACATTAATGCAATTCTCCAATTATGTCTTCTATAATTTTATATCTCTCCATTCTCTGAACACTTGTTCTCTTTCCTGAAAATGTCTCCAACTTCACTCTTCTTCCTTAAAAGATAGGGCAGCTAGAACTATTTCCAAGACCAGTGTAGGAAAAGGTGACCACGGAGGAGGTCCCAGGTCTTGTTTTTTACTTAGACTCACAATTGCTTCATCTAAAAACTCAGAGCTTCAATTCAGATAGTCTCTCACTGTGTCTTCCCCAACCCTTGCCCTCCAGAACGCAGTGGCAGAGTGACAAATGTGGAGCTGGAGATAAACTAGGCCGAAGGGAGGTGTAGTTCTAATGGAATAAATACATCTTTGGTAAATCTTCCCACCAAGATGTCTTTATAACTAAAAAGAGCCACTGTGTTCCCCAAGGTTGCTGTGAGGGCTGATGGGCTTTTGCATTTCTGTGGGAACCATCTCTCCTTTCTCCTCCCGCTCACCACCAGCAAACAAACATCACACTGGGTCCAGGAGGTAACTAAAGTTTCAGGGGAGAGAGCCAGGAAAGCAGTAGGACCACACATTGGCAGCATTGCCAAACTGGCTGTGGTCCCTGGTTCCTGGTGACAGCTCAGCTTCCACATGCACTTGTGTTTACGGGGCTTGAAAAGAAATGGAGGCTTTGCTCTTTGCCAGTTTGGACACCTCTTTGCTTTGCACATTAACAGGCTCGCCGCTTGACACCGTGTCTGATCCCCCCACTGCTCTGTAGAGGTACCAAGCAAACTTGCTGGAGATATCAGGGCCCAATTACAGCACCCAGTTTACACTGGATCTTGACAGATGCTGAAAACCTTTTAGACTCTGGGATGATGAGTGCAGATCTCTCCCTCGCTTGCAAACAGCCTAGAACCCTTACACCTGTTTTGTCGGGTATCCTTAATGAGTGGTCTTTCCCGATGTGGCCCAGAGGGCCAGTCGAAAGCTCAATGACAAGGCGCCTGAGGCCCAGAAAGGAAAGGTGACTTGCTTGAAATTACACCTCAAGCCTATAACAAGTCCTCAGTTCCTTGGGAATTTTGCTCAAAATAAGAAATTCAAAGAGGTCAAGGCAAGAGCAGCCGGCCAGCCAGAATTTGCTGGATGAAGAAAAGAGAACAAATTAAGGGGAGTGTCCAAAAGTTGGTGGTGCTGATTTTTGGCACAATTACTCTGCCTTCTGTTGCCCATACATGGAGGCCAGGGAGTCTAAAACACAGTCTCTCAATATCACTTTCTTTATCGATTTCTTAATCCAGGGGAGGCATCTCTCCAAATATACAGCTGATAAATGCTCTATAGATAGGTGTTCAGGGAAGATGGTGGTGGGCAGTGTGGCTGAAAACCTTTAAAAAGAACAAACTAATCTGACTAAAGAAGCTGAAAGAGAAAGAAGAGAGAAAACCCAACAAGAAGCAGCACTGAACAGGGCTTATTTCGGGAAGGAAACGGACTGTCCAGGGTATGGGTGGAGGGCCCAGAGCACAGATTAGGAGTAGGAGGGAGATAGTTACCCACAGTTACCCTGACAAGGTTCGAAATAGGGTGCTGAGTCATGTGAGATAGTCACTTGGGGAGGCTTAATTCCATTTATCTACTCTGCCATTTCATATGGGACCATGTCAAGGATTTGACCCACAGAAGGGGTTAGTGTCTTCATCCAGCTCTCTTCCTGTTCCTGTGACCACCTTTCGCAGTAGAAAAAGAGGATAAGGTCTGGGGAATGAAAGTAGCCACTGATGCCCACTGGGATTCGGAGACAGCTTTCCTTGGAGGAGCAGGTGCCTTTAACAACCAAACAGTAGCCAGGCCTGGTCCTGGGGCTCAGACTCAGATTTACTGCTCCTTCTATTCAAAAGAGCTCAAAAAACAAAACACAAGAGCTTAAAACCAGGACTCCAGATTTACTAAATTTAAGGATTTTCTACCAGCTCTAGATACTCATCTCAGTTCTTTCTGGCTAAGCTCCAATCCTTAGTTTCTACGATTCTTTCTCCTTAGTGGGAACACACAAATACATAATCTGAATCTTGGGAAGGACTTAGTGATCTTTTCATCCAATCTTTTGTTCAAAGTGGGACCCCTCAACAGCAGCCTTGACAGGGGGTCATCCAGTCTTTGAACTCCTCCCTTCCCCTTTTCCCCGCCCCCCCCCACCTCTGAGCCGTTGTTCTCAGTCTAGTTGTGGAGGATGCAGCTCACTGGCCCATGTTGGTATTATGATCATTGTGCTCTACCCGGCCGAGGCAGTCACTCGCCGGCCATTGGACGGCCACTCATGGCGGCTCATGGCAGCTCTTGCTAGCTGCTGGCCACTGGCGGCTCATGGCAGCCCACAGCAGCCCAGCTCCATCCAGGTCAAGTCATTGTTCACAATATTAGCTGTAGAGGGTGCAGCTTATTGGCGCAGCTTACTGGCCCATGTGGGAATCGAACCGGCAATGCTGTTTGTTCAGAGCTTGCGCTCTAACCAACAGAGCTATCGGGCCACCCACCCCCAGTCTTTGAACTCTTGCCATAATGAAGAATAATTACTTTCCCATGCAACCAGATTAATCTGTGAGTCTTCCTCAGGGTCAAGCCTACTCTGCTTGACTCCCTCTAACTCGTACACCTGGGTCCTAACTCTGCCTTCTGAGGATACACGGAGGAAGTTTATTATATCTTTTACACGACAACTCTGCAGGTATTTTAGGACAACCAACAGGTCCCTCTAAGTCTTCAATCAATGTTCCAGCAGGACCTGGTCGAGCTTCTCACCAGCCAGGTTGCCCAGCTGGGGACATGTTTCAGTTTGTCAATATCTGTCTTACAATGTGGACCCCTGTTCTCAGTACAGATCAGCAGACTCACGTGCTTCCAATGGGTTTGGACCAACCTAGAGAAATAGGCAGCAACCTGGATACTGGTGGCTTGGAGGGTGGGTGCTCAGCCCATCTAAGAGTTAATCTGAGAGCTATTTCTCAGAAAAACTCTAGGCTGATCATCCTCCAAAGCAAACTGCAGAGATGGAAGCAGTGCTGGCAGGAGACCTGGGAGAGAATCAGCCAGACCTAACGAGGGTTTGATGCCTGACCTTTGGGTATCTGCATTCATACCTTTGTACTGGCCCCTGCTGGGAACTCTGCTGCTTGGCAGTGTGTGTGTGTGTGTGTGTGTGTGTGTGTGTGTGTGTGTGTGTGCGCGCGCGCGCACGCACCCGTGATCCATTTTAATTGTTGTTGATTTTATAAAAAGTTATTCAGAAAAATCAGTGTCTGTGTCATTTTATGTAAATCCGGGTCCATCTGTCACTGTCTACTGTACCTCCAGGCTCTGTAAAAATTTTTGAATACATTCTTGTTATTTTTCTTCAAAGGCATGTGGTAACATCTTTAGAAATCTCTGGTGTAAGGAGATTTTGGCATCACACATGGCTTTGTGCCTCAAATGATGTAGAAATTCACATGGGTGGATGACTCGGGTCATGTGAGAGATGCAACAAGTCAACACGAATCCTCAGGGACCAAGTCACTTGTACTTCCTCTTCCATGTCCCTGTTACTGCAAGGCCTCTGGGATGGGGCACTGCCAGTTTGGGCCACTTGCCTTCTCTCCATGTTTCCTTCTAAACCATGGTCGCCACTGGGTACTTTTGCAACAACTCCCCATCTCTCTCACCAACCCAATTCTCCTCCTGGCCAGTAATCTGATTCCCTCTGGACTCTGATTTTACCCTGAACCTCCTCATCTGTTAAGAACGCCATAAAAAGTGGTTTAAAGCATCCGGAAGGGATTATCATTCTGTCTTCACTCTACTGACGCGGACTCCACCTGTTGTTCTCCATATTGTTTCCCTTCGAGTCTGTCTCCCATGAAAGTAGGCTTTTCCCCACTGACCCCCACCCCTCCCAGGAGCCTCTAAAAGCAGTGACCATTTCACTGACAGGCCCTAGGGATGGGGTACTCAGACCACCACCATTTCCCCAAGGGTGCTGGAGGGGCAGATTACATTATCGGTCGCCACTGACCCAAGGGCTCGCTACGTGCTGGCGCAGGCACGCACGCCATCCCACAGCAGCCTGGTAAGGTGACACCATGGTCTCCATCCTACAGGGGAGGACACTGAGGTTCACAGAATTTGGGACAGTTTCCAAGGCCTGTGCATTCTCTCCAGTCCAGCCCCTACTGTTCCATGAGCGCCTGACACCAGACTCCATCCCTGAAGAGAAGCCTGTGTCCTTCACTTGCCCTTGATGGCTTTGCAATTAAAAATAAGTAAGCATTTCAAATTGCATTTTCTTGTCCTCTTCCTCACCCCATGAACTGGTACAATAGCAACTACACATTGAAGGGAGTTTTAATAACAACATATACTTATTAGCCACAGTGAGCTTCCATATTTTATCCTCTTAATTGCACTGCAAAGCTGACCAAAAAGTGTCCTTATCTGTATTTTGAGGAAAAGGAAGCAAAGCTCCAGGTGGTCTCAGGGACACACTAGGTGTTTCAGTAAACTAACAACCCACACTGTCACTTCCCCCTGCTGGCCCTCAGTCTGCATTGAAGCAGTCACTCCCTGGTCCAGCCTTTTCTCCAAAGTAAATATGGTAAGTTCCCCATCACTCCCTCATCTAATGCTATTCTCTGACATACCCAACATCCTTTGGAAATAAGGCATCCTCGAAAAAATAAGGTACAGGGCCTGCCCTGCCCCAGTCAGAGCTCTGTTGCCCACAGAGATCCAAGAACTAATTATTATAGGCTAGAGGCGTTGTTCTACCCACTGGCTCTAAGAGGTAGTTAACATTATTTGCCCACTTTGCAGGTGTGAAAGCTGAGGACTAGAGAGGTAAAGCGACTTGACTGGCTTCCTACAGCTAGCATGCGACAGGGCCTGGACTTGAACTCGGGAAGTTTGGGCTCCAGCACTGAGACGCCTCATGTGTCTGAGCAGTATTGTCCTGCCCAGCTGCCTGATCTTATCAGTGCAACACAGGGTTACCCTGCCTTTCACAACCATGCGGCCCAGAGCTCTGTATCGAGATTGTGGTTGGTTAAAAACCCTAGATGTCTTTCCCATAAGATGTATTTAATTTGGATGTCCCCCTGGATACACTTATGTAATAGGTCATTTTTTTATGCTAAATGCAGAAGTTTACACTTACACACATTACATTTTTCAAATCAACTCTTATTTTAGAAGTTTTAGATTTATAGAAACATTGTGAAGATAAGACCGAGTTCCCATGTGTTCCAGTTTCCCCTGTTACTAATATCTCACACGCTAATGCCACACAGTTTCCCACATTGCTGAACCATCATTGATTTATCATAATCTAAAGTCCATCCTGTGTTCAGATGTCCTTGGGTTTTACTTCGTATCCCATCTAGGATGTCAAGTTAGACTTAGCTGTCATGTGTCCTTTGGCTCCTCTAGACCATGAAAATTTCTTAGAATTTCTTTGTTTTGGATGTTCTTAACAGTTTTGAAGAGTACTGGCCAGGTATTTTATCGAATGTCCCTCAATTGGGATTTGTCTGATATTTTTCTCATAATGAGATTGGGGTTATAGGTTTTGGGGAGGAAGACCACAAAGTCTCCTGCTTCTGGCCTTACTTAAAAATAACAAAAATCACTAAAAGCTAACCTTTGTTGAAGGGTCTGAGAGTCAGAATAGGAGAGCAAGGGCGTTACAGGCAGAGAATAATGATGAAAATAGTGATGGTGAATATGTATTGAACCACATGTGCCAGGCACCAGGCCAAGCACTTACCAGGCATTATCCAATTTATTGTTTGCAAAATAGCCCTTTGCGAATAGATATCACCCCCATTTTACAGGTAAGGAAATACGCTTGACGAGATTAAAGAGCTTGTCCAAGGTCACAAAGCTGACACTCATACCAGGAGGGTCTCATACCCGAATCCTTGTTCTCAGCAACAATAACTTCAGAAATATTAAAAGTGCCTTTTTGTTGTCCGAATTTTTTACAAAAATGTTGATTCTACGCTTAGACTTCCCGACACAGTTCTTACAGGGTTTGGTGCCCTCTGGGACCCCTCCTTGTCCTGGAGCCCCATTTTCTGACGTGCCTGCACCTTTTCCAAGCAGGAGGTCCTCAGAAGTACAGTCTGCACCTCCAATGGTTCCCTTACATTAGATCTTACCATGAGGTTTCCAACCGCTCCTAAAATTATACCTGAAATGTTGTATAGACATGCGTTTTTTTGTTTTTCTGGGAGAAAGGGTCTACAGTTTTCATCAGATTCTCAGTGATTTTTTAGGCACCCCCTCATTCAAAAATGTGTAAATCATTGCTTTTGGGTTCTCTCTTTTTGCTTTGATAGAGATGGTTTGTGACTGTAATGCAGACACTTCACTTTTATAACCTCCTGACCCTCCTAAACTGGATCCCCTTTTGGCCCCTCTGGTCTTGGAACAGAACCTCCTGCTCTAATGCATTACCTAGAGCAGCGGTTCTCAACCTGGGGGTCGCGACCCCTTTGGGGGTCGAACGACCCTTTCACAGGGGTCGCCTAAGACCATCGGAAAACAAGATATTTACATTACGATTCCTAACAGTAGCAAAATTACAGTTATAGAGTAGCAACGAAAATAATTTTATGGTTGGGGGTCACCACAGCATGAGGAACTGTATGAAGGGGTCATGGCATTAGGAAGGTTGAGAACCGCTGACCTAGACCCCTCCTTTTTACCCGCTCAGGCTTATGTCTGAAAACGCCAGAGGGCCCTTCTCTGGCTCTCGGTCATGCTAAGATGATGTGGCTGTCTCCTCCAGGTTCCCGTCCCTGTCCTTTTTGTTCACCGAACAAGTAATTCCACAACCACAAGGTGCCAGGCACTGGATACCGCAGTGAACAACACAGACAAAGTCCTCGCCGCTGGGGAACCGGCACTCGTTATAGCAACAAGTAATTCTTTTCTGTGGATCACGGGTCCGTCTAGACTCAGTTCCCCTATTTGCCAGTCCTACCTTTTAAGAGATAAAATTATTAGCGATCAAGTAAAAAATTTATCAGCTCTTCTGCTTTTAGCAGAATGATATTTGCAGTCATTTAATTAGTCAGAGGTCCCATCAGTATTCCTTTCTGTCCTGCAGGCCGTTTGTGGCGTAATCCCATTCAAAGCCTCTCACCTGGGCTGCCCCACTGGCTCACAGGTTCCAGATACGCAGCACCTTCCTGGCACGCCGTGTCCTCTCTCCCCATGCAGTTAGAGCTTCCCTTCCTGTCCCTTCCAGGCATGAGTTCTGACTGACAGACAGGAGGACCCACCAGAGTACAAGTGAATGTGTTCTCCCACTCTGCTTGTTAGCAGGTGGATATCAGAGAACCCAGTTGCTCCTGACTCTTCAACTGCTCGTCCGAGGCTTTCTGGGCACCTCTTCTAGGAAAGTTCTTTCTCTAGAATCAGTGTGCTAAACGTACTCTCTACGCAACTTTGGACAAGTTCAACTCTCTGAGGCTTCTTCATTTCTGTATCAAGGATAATGACACTTATCTCACAGGGCTGATGTGACGAGTTAATGAGACAATGGGAAGTAGCTAAAGTGCCGTTTGCAAAATGAGGCCCCCACAATAAGAGCACAACCCGTGTCAGTGCCCTGCCTCTGCTGCTCTGGCGTGCCTGTCTTCCTCCTGGCCTTTTCTGGGCATGTCAGTTACCCTTTCTGCTTTCACTTTAAAGTCTTACTCCAGTATCTGCTGGTTTGGGGCTCTTTAGGAGGGAAGAAAGAGCTGACAACTATGCCCTAAAATGGTCAGGGTGGCAGGAGCTATGCTAAGGTGACCTGGGGAGTACCTCTTTGCTCAGATCTGCCATTTCCAACCATCAGGTCCCTCCTGATTCTCAGCCCCTGACTCTAGGCCAGGGCACACTGCGGTTTTGCAGCACAGAAACTTCCTGGGAAGAGAGAGGGCAGCTGGGAAGCAAATCACCTGAGGGGCCATATGGACATCAGTCTGGGTCCCAACTGCCAGCCAAGAAGGGACCCTGGATTCAGGACTGCTCTTGATAAGCTGGGCATTCTTAGGGCTGGGCAGAAATCCTGGCAGAAATGCCATGGGGAGGGTGAGATGATGCTGAGCCCGCCCCTTCCTGGACCAATGACCACCTGCCATTTGTAGTTCAGTTGCCCCATTCTAGCGTCCCTCTGCAGAGCAGCCATCGGGGCAGGAGGGAACCCCCACAGATGCCAGGGCCCATGAGTAGAAATTAGGGTACGACTGTCCATGGACAGGTCCAGCAAAGCTCTGACTGTGGAGTACATGTCATTGAGAGGTGTCTAGGTTGCAAAAGACCCAGCTGAGTCTGGGAGGACTGGAAAAAAGATTTCATCCTAGACACAGACTAGAGAGCGGGGGCAGAAAATGATTCCAGGGAGGGTCTTTAGTCTGGACAGTGACCATCAGGGACTGCACGGAGCAGCCAGTTAATGCTGTGAATCTCTGTCCAGGTGGGTGACACCTACCTCCATCTGTAGGACCGTGTCTACATGGCAGGTAGCCTCCTGATTCAGTTGTATGTAGGAGCTGAGAACGTGTAGCAGACAGGATGAACCAGGCGCATTGCCAGAGAAGAGAAAAAGTGGAGAGGAACTACAAACCCAGGGATTCAGCTTAAGAAGAAGAAATACCAGTTCTCCCAGCCCCCACCCCCCTCCCCTGTTTTTGGATGCCGCAGTCCCTGGGATCAGTGATAGGATACAGAATGACAGAGAGCATCTTGAGGGCAAAGATGGCTCTGTTCGTTTCCAGCATCCTCAGCATCCTTACAGGCATGCGTCCCACCCTTTGCTGAGTGAATGAATAAATAATGCTCTTTATTACAATGTCTGGGTTGAGCTCAACTGGGAGTCTCTTTATTGCTTTCACTGTCCTTTACCCTCCGAGTTATAGATTTGTTCCGAGTCCTTTGGGAAACTCAAGCCGAGCTCAGAAAAATGCTAGCTGGGGCCCAGGGCAGGAGTACAGAGTCAGGACAGCCCCGAGAGTTTCGGGCTCCCATAGCAGGGCCCTTGGAGGCCCCACCACGTGGATTCGTGGCCTGGGACATGTTGATGTGGAGAGGGCTGCGCACCCTGGCTTTTCGTCATGAGTGGTGGGAGAAAGCAAGGCCTGCCCCATCCCTTCACTGTGGCCAGATGGTGTGGGCCCCGAGCTGTCTGTTTTCAGAAAGTGGGGCAGGGCTCAGGGGCCCACAGGAAGCTAAATATAAAGCCAGTCTGTTTCTGCTCCCTTGGTGAGACTCTGGGTGGCCGCTGGGTATAGTTGAGCTACAGTGATCCTTGCCTGGGTGACACCTTGCTTCATTTTGCTCCCAGGAGTCACTGAAGCACCTTTCTGCCCTGCATTTCAGGGTTCTCTGATCAAGCCATTGGTGCCAGGCTGAGCAGTAAGGAAGAAGGAAGTGACAGGGGTGGAATAAGTCCAATCAAGATGCTAAAACTACAGTTGCAAAATGCCGAGGCCCCTCAAATCTGAACCTGTTCCCCTTATGCTGTCACCACTGCTCCTTTGGCTGCACACTGCCATGTTATTTAGTTACCGCAGACCCAAGTGCTGGCAGACCATGCCGCAACCATAACATGGGGAAGGAGCCGGGTGGATGGGCAGGTCTCATGCTCTCTGGGACTTTGGCTCCCTCTGAGAGTGACAGCAAACACTCCTTCCCTTCACTTCACCTCCCACTGCCCCTTATGGCCCCTGAGAAGAGAAGTGCCTGTATACACAGAGGCTTGGCTGGCACTTGTCAGGGACAGGAAGAGGCAAGGTCCAGGGCAAGAAACACGGGTACAGGTGGAAGTGTCTCTCAGGAAGGGAGCAAGGCATTCATTCATTCATTCGTTCACCCATTCATTCACTCGCAACCAGCCAACATTTTAAACAATCTCTTAAAAATGCCAGATGGGTAGGAAAGTCAGGCCAAGGCAAGCTGGGCACAGAGTCTTCCTTCAAGTTCACCAGGCCCCTGCAGACCTTTTAGGAGGAGATGCTCATTTTTTCCAGGAGGAAGGGTAGCCCCTCCTTGATAACCAATGCCACTTCAAAATTATTCCTGTTGTCAAATTTTTAAAAAGCATCCTGCTAGGCATATATGCCTTCTATTTTTTTGTTGGCCTCTGTCATTTATCAACTTTATTCTCACTGAAAACCACAGCATTTTATCTCACTCCAGTCCAAGCCCTGCCGTCACCCCAGGTGACCGCCAGAACCACGTGGACCTCCCGAACAGCAGCACTCCTTCCAGGCCCCAACTGTCCTCCACCTGTCCCCAGGGCGTTTTTCATTCCTCATACAGCTTTTTCACATGGTCACCCTTTCCCCACACCTCCTTTACCCCCATCCTTTCCCTTCACTGGAGGTCTTACCTCCAATGTTCAGAGAAAATGGTGCCAGTTGCCTGCTCGACATGCCACCCACAAGGTGATCTGTGCCCCCACTCATCCTTGTCTCTCCCCCTCCGTCTCACTACAGAAGGCAGTCTTCCTGCAGACTGAGATAATCCTGCCAGGACGCCCAGCGCCTCACCCCCTCCCGTCTCCTCAGGGACTTTGCTCCATCAATTAGGCCTTTATCTGACATCTTCAACCTCTCCATCTCCACTGTTCTCTCTCGAGCTCAAGGCTCTGGCTCTTTAAGACGAACACACCTCTCCTGACCCTGCACCTGCTGTGGCCATTGTCCTTGGCCTGCACAGCGAGTTTTTAAAAAGCAGTCCACATGCGTTCCTTCCATTTCCTTTCTTTCTTCCTGTCTTCCATTCACATGAATCCCTACCATTTACAGTGAAATGCACCCACCAAGGCCACTGGTGGCCTCGTCTAAATCCAGCAGCGCTCTTCATCTCTAAGCTTCCCGGCCTCACGTCTGTGACAGTTGAAAACCCTCCCCTTGTGGATATTCAATTCTCCCTTGGCCTCTGGGAACTAATTCTCTCTTGGTTTTTCTCCTGCTTTTCTAATCATGCCTCGGGTCCCTCCATGGGTTCCCTCCTTCACTGGCAACTTCAAGGCTGGTGCCCCCAGGGTTCTCCTGGCACCTTTCTCTTACTCCATCACTCCCGGTTCTGTGCGGATGATGCCAAGAATGGACTCATCAGTCCAGACCTACTTTGCATGCAGGGCTTGCCACGTCCCGCTATCTATCTGGTGTCTGCTCTCACTTCTGCCACCTCAAATCCAGGATATCCCAAACGGGCCTTACCATCCTGTGTCCTCCCTGTCTGCATCTCCCCTTGTTCTCAAGCTGAAGGAATGTTGCCTTCCAGGGACCAAGTCATCCCTGACTTGTTACTACCGCTTATAACTGCCTTATATATTAACTCGACGTAATGCAAGTGAGATACAGAGACATTAAATAATGACCCAAGGTCATGTAGCTAATAAGTTGCAGACCTAGGATTTTAACCCAGAGAGCCTGATGCCAGGATCCATGCACTGACCCACTAACCTATTGCCTCTGTAACCAAAGTCTGTAAATTCTACTTCCTTAACAATTCAACATCACCACCCCCCGTGGACCACTGCATCCTACAGGTCTGGTCAGCCTCAGCCTTGCTCCTTTTAATTCATTCCTCAGTGGGTCCCCATGTCCTTCAGGATCAAATCAGAGTCCTTGGGTGGGTTAGCAACATCTGTTTTTACTTCCAGAATTATGGGGGCCAAATATTATAGTTTATCGTTCTAACTGGGATTGTCTGAGAGTGAACAAGGGCCTATTTATAATTAAGCTGGGCCAAGAGGTGTAAACTAGGACAGTTCCAGGCAAACCCGGATATATGGGCAACCTAACTATCGTCTACTTGGGGTGAAATATTTGCTGTTCTCTGAACACACTGTGTTCCTTCACCGCCGGGCCTCAGAACGCTCAGTTCCCTCCACCAGAAGAGGGCCATTTATCTTCTTTCAGGGGCTCTTCCCTGATGTCGCTTTCCCCAGGTTATGTAAGGCACCTTTCTTCTGTGTTTCCCTCCATGACACTCTCTGGGGCTGCTGCTGATAGAAGAACGGAGCTACTGTCAGAGGAGCATGGTTAGGCATAGGGGTGAGGCAGCCAGACGGCCTGGGGTTGAATCTCAGCTTACTTGTGCCCACCCCGCCCTGCCCCTGGTAAGGTACTTAGCCTCTCCATGCCTCCGCTTTCTCTTAGGTTTCTCGTGAGGATTACATGGGATAGTCTACATGAGAGCTGCCTGGTATACAGTAAATATTCATCAGGCATAGCTACTATTATTTACTGAGCATTTGATATATGCCAGACATGGTGGACCACATCACATGTATTTCAGGTACTGTCTGTCACAACAGTTCTGTGAAGGAAGTGTCATTACCATCTTTATTTTACAACTGGGGAAACTGAGTCTTTTTTTTAAAAAAGATTTTATTGGGAAATTGGGGGAGGGAAGCAGCACTGGGGAATCGGGGAAGGGGAACACACAAGTTGTTGTCCTTTTGTTCTTCAGTCTAGTCGTGGAGGACATCGCTTCACTGGCTCCTGTTGGTATTGTGATCTTTGCGCTCTATCCATCTGAGGCAGATTGGTCGCCGGCCGTTGGACGGCCGCTCACGGCAGCTCTCGCGGCTGCCAGCCACTCACGGTAGCTTTACAGCAGCCCACTGCAGCCCCGCTGCAGCCTATGCTGTCGCTGGCAATTCATGGCAGCCCAGCTCCAGGTCGAGCTGTTGTTCACCATCTTAGCTGTAGAGGGCACAGCGTCACTGGCCCATGTGGGATCCAAACCGGCGGCCCTGCTGCTCAGAGCTGGCGTCCCAAGCCAACTCCTAACCAACTGAGCCACTCGGCCGGCCCCGGGAAACTGAGTCTTAAAGAGGTTCCTTGCCCTAGGTGATAAAGCAGCTCTGGTGGGCACTAGATGCCAGGTTTCAGCCCAGGCCTCTGGTCCCACAGCATGTGTGATAGCTGTGGTTTTCTCTTTGGTCCCCTTCACGAGACGGTGAGTCACCTGAGGGCAGAGATGCCACTTTTTGCCTCAGTATCCTCAGCCCGGGCCTGGTGCCTGCCCAGTCCAGTAGGTGTTTACTGAATGAAGGAAGGCACGTACAACCTGGCGACAAGGACAATGTGTGCTCAGGCTCATGTCAACATAAAACACCAAGAGTGGGTGAGGGGTGTTGTCAGGGAGGCAGGACCAAGGGGCCTCCCACTAGATGATGGAGGGGGCACAGGGCCTCTTTTCATAGGAATTGGGTTTTTATACCACACACAGAGAGAAGAGACACCTTTGTATCCTTTCCTCCTAGAATTTAGGCTTTAAAATATATGTATTGGGGAGGAGGGAGGAAATTAGTGTATGAGTGTGGTCGTGTGTGTGTATTTGTGTTTTGCTGCAATTTGGGCTCCTCTATGCCTCTCATTCAAGATAAAAATAGCCCAGAAAAAACCCCAAACTCCTTTCAACCATTTCCATGTTCTTTTCTGGAATAAAGGTGCAGGAAAGGCAGCCGAGAATGCCATGGGCCTTCAATGAGCATACACAGTAATTCAGCAACAGTGAAGGTGTGTGTGTGTGTGTGTGTGTGTGTGTGTGTGTGTGTGTGTGTGTGTACAGGGGTGATCTAGGTGGGGGCTGACCTATCAGTCTCCATTCCTGAGGCCAAGCAGTAGCGAATTAACAACAACAAAAAATATTCCACCCAGGCCTCATACTGCTCAAGAGTAAATATAATTATCCTCAATCAATACAGGCCCTTCAGCGCTAGCTAATGGCTGTCCTGGGCTTAATTGTTCACAGCAGTTGGGGAGGGAGGCCAGAGTCCTCCACTTCCTTCTACCAGGGCAGGTATCCCAAGCTGTGGGCAAGATCCTCAGGACGCGTGAAGTGGAAAGCTGGAGGTAAAGTTAGACAAGGAGACGCTCCCATGGTTTGCCCCAGATTGACTGAGCTGCCGCCTGGCATGGCATCCCCGCAGCCCCCACTGTGCCTCCGAGAATCCCCTTGCCCGGCCCTCCTCCCACGAACACCTCCTTTAGCCTGGCTGGGCCCTGCTCACCCTACAGTTGCTCTGTTGGCTGCTTCTCCCCAGAACATGGTGGCTCAGGACTCATTTCCTCTGTGATGAGGCTCCTTTCTTGGTCCTTTCGTCCATTCTTTCAGGGACTAGATTTCCCATCTGGTGTCCAGCCTCCTTGTGACAGGACTCCTGGCCGAGCCTCAGTCCCCTCATCCTGGGTCCTCCTTGTCTTCCTATTGACCTGCCTCGGAGCTGCCATTGGACCCTCCTGCCTGACTCAGCTCTTGCTCTTCTGAAGACCAGGGAGAGCCTCCTTCTCTTTAGGGAGTCCACCAGAAAGCCCCTAAGTTGTCGGCCATCCCATCATGTCCCTTCGTGCTCCATGTTAGCACCTTTCCTCTTGTCCTTTTCTCTGTTAGGCTAGCAGACATCTGATTCTCCTCCAACCAACCTCTGCCCAAGAATGTCACCTCCCCTGGTCCAGTCATAACAGGCTCTGTGTAGAATTTCAAATCCCCTGGCACCCTCGGTTGGCCTGTTCCCTGTTCCCTGATTAGAAAGGCCCAAATTGCCTGAATGCTAAAAATAGCATCTTCATCAGGGACTAAACAACCTGACAAACAGCACCCCCCACGCCCCCTGCCTAGTGTGCTTGGGGACACATTGCTCCAGCCTCTGCTCCCCCAGGAAATCCCTGGAAGCTGCAGCAATCTCTAGGGACCCCTCAAAGCCAGCCCACGGGCCTCACTTCCCCTTGGAGCACGCCCCTTGTTGTGAAAGGAAGGATAACCAAGGTGGGGACCCGTGATCAGTGGGTGTCATCACAGTCACTCTGGGGACCTCAGAAGGCACAGACTGTGGGTCACAGCTCGGGCACTGAATGGGAGCCTCCAGGAAGATGGCAAGGAGCTGTCAGGGGCCTCACGGGGACCTCGGGTGATTCTGACGGCAGCCTGTTCAGTCACTGGCCACTGGGAGCCACTGTACCAGGCGACTCTCCTATGTTTGTCTTCAACTTATAGGAAGCCTAGGAACTGGGAAAGTTACTGGAGACATACCTGGGGGCAGAAGAAGGCTGGCTTCATAGTCAAATGCTCCCATGACACATCCCTATAGGGCTCAAGCCACAATCGCTAGAGCTGAACTGGGCACATTTGTCATGTACACAGAAACCTGTGTAGGGTTCATTCTCCATGACAGTCATTTGGCCCCTAGGAGGTCCGTCTTCAATGTTGGGGTGCCTGTTTATCTCTCGTTTGTATTACTGTTGACCTCCTAAATTGCCCAACTGTTTACGTCCTTACAATCATCCCCAATGACTTTATAACCTATTGCTTTTGGAAACTCCTAATCATCTTTCAAAACCCAACTTGGGCATAACCATCCCCAGGAAGTCTTCCCTGACCTGCTATTCTCCCCAACCCCATAAGTAATAGTTCCTTCCTCTCTATACCTTGAAAAGGCTCTTCTTGTAAAGGACATAGTCCATGAATTACAATATTTTGTCTGTCTGTCTGTCTGTCCCTCTAGACCAGAGCAGCAATCGTGTCTAATCATCTTGGTATCTTCTGAGTCTAGCCTCTGGTGTACAGTAGGCGCTCAGTAGATGTTCACTGAGTAAATGAGCGCAATGTGAGTTTTCCTACCTGGAGTGCGGACTCCTTGTGTCCGGGAACCCCACATCTTCTACCAGCCCCATAATGCTTAGTACGGAAGTGCACACATACCTCTGGGGGATAAAGGAAATATAGTGCTCCGGTTCTGCCTCCAAACTCATCTGTACGCAGTGAAAATCTTGACACTTACCGCTGACTCCTGGCAAATTTCGTCTCTCCCTTCTCTGTTTAATCCTCTGTAAACATGCCTGCTCTGTGGTATTTATCCCGCTGTATTGCAATCACTTGTTTATGCATCTGTCTTCCTCACTAGACATGAGCTCCTCGGGGACCACGCATGTTTCTCATTCTTCTTCGTATTCGCCATCCCAGCACCTAGCAGGGCGTCTGGCACAACTTGAGGGCGTGCTCAGTGCCTGCATATGGAGTGAATCACCACCACGAGGCGGGCTGTGGCTGTGGGACGAGGTGTGGCTCACAGCTCGATGGAGACCCTGGAACAAGACTCTAAGATCCTCCTAGAACAGCCCTGCTAAGACCACTGCCCACTGTCTGAGGACAGTGGAGTGCTAAGGAAGTTTAGAAAGATGGCTAGCTCCTTAATTTGGCTCCCCATAGCCTTCTCTTGTCCCTGCCCTTAAGCCCCCAAGAGTACCCTGCCCATCAAGCTATAAAGCTTCCACCGTCTGGATAAGTGGCTAGTTGCGGAGGTCGTGGAACGTGTGGCTCACAGGCTCAGGTTTGTATCCTGGAGGGTTAACGGAGCATCCCTTTGTCTTCCTGTCATCCGAACCATCTCTCTTGCTCGATGTGAATCAGGTGCCCACTATGTCTAAGTGCCTGTTCCAGGTGCCGAAAGCACTCTTCTGGACAGAGAGCCTTAGGGGTCAGTGGCTGTCACGGTTGGAAGAAAGTGGGCAGGGAGAAGATGGGGTGGGGGCGGGACCAGCCAAGCAAGTCTAGAAACCACAAATTACAGATGCCGGGAAAACAGCTTCAACACCTTCAGGGCTGCCCAAGCTCTCTGTCGGGCCTGCTCCGCAGCACGCGGTGTGGTTGGGATCCCCTTGCTGGAGCTGATAAGGACCGGCCTGGCGCAGACGCTCAGCATGGGGCACCTATGGTCTGCGCGCGCTGACCCAGACGGCTTCCGGCTTGGGGCCGGGCTCTGTCCCCAGCACCTCACTGAAGGGTAATCATTTTAATAAATCTGAATCATGGGACTCTTGCCTGCGAGTGAAACTGAAGTCAAATCCATAATCCAGACAGAGAGGAGTGCAGCTGCACTGGGTTAATTACGCACACGCCGAGCATATGGCGGCGCACCTCCAGACCAGCAGGCGGAGAGCGCGCTCTGGGACGCAATTAGCGCCTGTGCATGCATAAAAAATGAGCCAGCGCCTCCACAAGAAAAAGAAAACTGCTGAAGTCATAGCCTCAAACCCGTGTAATTACAATCACAGAGTCGCGTCACTTTGGTTTAAGCAACATTTACTGCTCCTCTCACACGCAGGTGGGTCTGCTTGTGGTGTTGGTCTTTCCACCTTCCTCCCTTCCATCATACCCTCTATTTCCGCGTCCTCTGCGCTCCCGGGCCATCCTTTCATTCTCCAGGGCCTGGGCACCACACTGTGTAACCCTGGTCCTCCAGGGGGGATGCGATGAATAGAGCATTATTCTTAGATTGAATTTTCTTAGCATGAATGTGCTGAGTCTACTCTACTGATCCTCATGGCAACGCTATTCGGTAGGTGATAATAGTAACCCCACTTTTCGGGTGGGGAAATTGAGGGTTAGAAAGTTAAATAAGTTCTGCAAAGCCACCCGGACATTGACCTGAGTGCTTCCCATTATGCTCGGTGGGCATGGAAGTGGAAGAACCAGGCCTAAATCCCAGCACTGGCACTTCTGGCGGGGCATTTCATCTTTTGGGGTCATTTCACCTTTCTTCTCTGGAAAAGTGTGATAATACAATTTACCTTCAGGTTTTTCTGATGTGGGGATGAAATGAAATCATGCCTGTGACATGGACAGGCAGGGAGCAAGCGTCAATCACGGTCTGGTGGACAGAAATGCATCGTGATGAGGCCTGGCTGCTAGAATGAGAGCTGTCCATGGGAGCTGAATCTCCTGTCTGCTTCTTCCAGTCCTACCTTCACTTCAGTCCCATCTTTGCTCAAATGGCAGCTTGTCAGGTGGTCCCTGACCACCCCAATTTGAATACAACCCCCACCACTGGCACACGCAGGGGGTTTGCCTGTGGTGGTGCTCTTTCCCCCGTCCTCCGTTTCCACATCCTCCATTTTCACGTCTTCTGCTCATCCTCTGCTGTATTTTTCTCACAGCGCTTATCACCTTTCGCACACTACACATTATACTATGTTTATTCCCATCTCCCTGACCCCTGCTCCCTGCTAGAGTGCAAGCTCCTTGAGGGCAGGAGTGTTTATCTCTTTTGTTCACTGTCATATCCCCAGCACCAAGAACAGTGCCTGGCACCTAACAGGTGTTCAATAAATAAAGTGGCAAATGAATGAACAAATGATTAACCTCAATAAACCTCAGTTTCCTCATCTGTAAAATACCGTGCTCTTGGGGTCTGGTGAGGGTTACCTCCTGAGATAGCTTCTAGAGGGCCTTACAGAGTCTGACACTTGGTACTTGTTCTAAACATGATGGTTATGAAAGACGAGACTGTTTATTTTCCGTTCGCCCCTGGGACTCCGTGCTCAGGAGAGTGACTGAACAAAGTAGATATGTTCATTGAACATCAGCTGAGTGGATTACTGTTCGAAGGGTCTTTGAGTCTGAAAAGGTACAGGGGGTCTTTTAGAACACGAGGCCCTCTGATGTTCCCTACACTAAAGGACGGCCCAAGGCTCACAGAGGGTCAGGGCTGAGGAGGTGGCATTGCTCAGAGCATGGCCACTCGCCAAAGTGGGCACCAGGCAGCTGACTCTGTTTGGGAGCCTTCTTGGCTGGGGGTAGGGTTGTCACATAAAATACAGAACTCCCAGTTCAATTTGAATTTCACATCAACATAAATACTTTTTAGTATAGGTATATCCCATGCAATATTTGGGACACACGTCCTCGTATACTGAAAAAATTGTTTATTGTCCTGTACTTTTATTTGCCAAATCTGGTGTCCCTACCTGAGGGATGTTTTCAAGGCACCCTGAGAAGATGGAGGCATCAGGAAGGCCCCCTCGGCCACAGCACACCTCCTCCTTGGCTGTGGTGAGAAGTCCTTAGGGAGGAGCTTTGGCAAGCTCAAAGGCAGAGAGAGAGAGAGGCAGCAGAGGGGCTGGACGAGGAGGTGGGCACATGCAACGGGTGAGACACTGACCCCTGCCGCTGGGTGAAGGTTGCTTCTCTGGGGAGTGGACGTGAAGGCTGAGGCACCTCCCTGTGGCACAGATACCTCTGCTCTTAGCTGCTGTTGGCTACTAAACCGCCTCCCCCATTGCAAACGCCTGTACCCATTAATCTCAGGGGCGGTGTTGCCTCCACTTCAGAGATGAGGGAATTAAGGCCTTAAGCCACCCAAAGCACTGCCTGTATTACCCAGTTCGTTAGCTGCTGAGCTGGGGCTCAGACGCTGGCCTCCTGGTGCTGGACTCATGCCTAGTCTGTGCCATAAGTGAACTCTGAGGCACCTGGAGCATCCCACTAGCCCTTCTGGGGAGCCTGTTAAGTCCCTGACGCCATGTCGTAGGCAGAGTTGGGTGCTTAGCACTCTGATCAGTCCTGCAGCCTTGGTTTCCACCCCCTGTGCCCAGTCTCCATGATGGCCTGGGAGGCTGCTCTCGTCACCTCTGGGGCTACTGTGTGAAGCCAAGGTCTCTAGGCCCATGGGGGAAGTCAGGCTGAGGTCAAACCCAGACTGACACCGCAGACCCAGAGACGCAGCCCCCCACTAGGCTACAGGAGCGAGACTCCTGCCTCCCTCTCCTACCACATGTTCTGGGCCCCAAGGCCTGAGCTGCTCCTCCGTCCTGCAGTGTTCCCCGGGGATTCAGTTGGGCAGCCGCCAGGCCTCCCCAGTGTGCTCCATTCCCCTCATCTCCCACCTGTCTCCCTCCTTAGTATTCGAGTTCTCGATGCCTGTTACCCCAAAGCAAACTAATCACATCCACCCTCGACCGCTCCAAGAGGCATGTTCAGCAAGTGAGACCCGGGCGACTCTAATCACCAGCCTACAATTACTCTTCACACCCAGCTGCATTGACGGTCCTCTTTGCGCAAAGAGTCTGTGTCTTATGCTAATGACCACATACCAGGCAGGCGTGGGAGGGACAGGAGGGATTGTACAGGAGCAAGGAGGCTGCTGGGACCTTCTTCTAGACTTCTGGAATCAGGGAACGCTTTGAGGTCCATTTCCTGTGGAATGGGCCAGAGTCAGTGTCCTTCTCTCCATCTGGGTCTGGGAGGACCATACATCTCACCTTAGACCTTTTCTATAACCTTCTGCACCCCCCGCCACTGATAGATGGCACTTAAATGAGGGTAACCAGGAAGGCAGAAAGGGTCTCCCTCCAGAGGCATGGGCAGGGTCTGCTGAAACCACGAGGGACAGTGCAGTACCCAAGGCAAGTAAAGCGGGGCTGTCACCAACCCTCGACCAAAGGGAGGGGGTGGCACCAGGACTCAGGGAAAAAGAATCATGTAGAAAGGGCCCCCTTGAGTGGAGCTCAGGCTTTCAGTGTGGGACAGAGCCAGTCCAGGGCGACCCACAGGGAGTAGCCAAGGTGACACCCCACTTTACTCTCCTCCCTCCCTCCTGTTGCCAGCACTCCCCATTGGCACACCCAGCCGGAAACAGGGAGAAGGGAGGACAGGGTGGCCAGCAGACCTGGAGGGGGCCCTTTGGCCCACCCCTCCAGACGCCCTCCCTGATGGATAACTGAGGGCGTTGGGTCTTCACTCTCCACCCCACTCAGGACAGAAATAAGAGGGCGTTCTGTGCTCCATACTAGATTCCGTGAGGGCACTGATGCGGTGTGGGTAGACGCTTTTAGAAGTTTCAGGAAACGGAACACACAATTTGGTCTCAGGAGCCTCGTGACCTTGAACTGTGTGTGTGTATGTGTGACCATGGTGATGTCACTTACTCTCTTCGAGTCTGTATTCTTATCTGTGAAGTTTATACTGACCACCCAGGCCCACTGTGAGGATTACACAGGATAATGTGAGTGAAAGGTCTGCACACTGCGAGCGTATAGTAGGTATGTGATAAGCATAACTCGAAACTAAATGTCAGGGGAAGGTCTCCCGGTGACCTGCGCGTCCCTTCAATCCCAGGCCTCCTGCCTACTGTCTCTCTCAGCCTCCCTCTGGCCAGACCCCACTCACATGTGAGGCTCTCTAGCGCCTGCCCAGCCTGGGGTCAGCTCCAGGAAGCTGGCTGCCAGTCCCACCTGCCAATTTCCACGGTGACTTGCCAGCACTGAGCCCATTCCAGCACTGAGTTTGCTAATGAGTACTGAGTCCATGCCCCAAGTGACTGCTGGGCACGCAGGTGAGCAGGAGGGGGTGGGTGCCACACAGGGACAGAGGAGGGAGACCGTCCCTGCAGGGTCCTGTCCAGGGCACCCTGGGCAGACAGCTAAGCAGGGCAAGGGTGGGGGTCAAGGGGGGCCCTTCCCACCTGGGAAAAACCAACAGCTGCCTGTATACCTTGATAACTGGAGCACAATTAAGGCAGTTAGGAAGCAGAGGATGTCTCATGTTTATTCATGTACCTTTCACCGTTTTTTTTCTGTGCTGGCCACAGTGCCAGGGCCTTGGTGGCCACGCCCCTTTCTTTAACTTTCTCTGCCTCCACCCAGTTCCTGGACAAGCATCCTGCGCCTTCTCTCATGGGCTCATTTACAAATTATAAGTGAGCTTCTGTATAATGTCTTAACAGTTTACCAAGCACTTTCCACATCCATTACCTCGTGTAAGTCTCCCAGCAGCCCCGAACCCTCGCTTTCTATTATTACCCATCATCGCCATTTTACAGATGCTCAGCTGGCTGGGGGCGCCCCCTAGTGAGAGACGGAAGGCTTCGGTGGTGGTGGTGGTGGTGGCGGTGGGGGGTGGGGGCGCAGAGTCCCACAGGCAGAGAAGGGAGCAGAACAGGGCCATATGCAAAATTCCTAATCTGCTCACTACTGGGTGCCTGGAGCCCCTGGGCAGTGTGGACAGGAGACAAGTACCTATGGGCTGCTGGAGGGACCCTCTCAGGGTGAGCTGTCATCCTCCTCCTCTCCTGGCTGAGCTCTAGGGCCTCTAGGCCAGCAGTGCAGCAGGGAAAGTAAATACCCATTGCTTATTGGGGGTGGGGTGCAGTGCTAGCAACCCTCTGTTGGAAGAAGAGTTGGTAATTGTTGCTGCCTCAGCAAACCTATGCCTGGCCAGTGGTTCCAGGGGACTCCAGCGGCCTTGTCTGCTCTGCTCCATTCAGGGGTAGCCAGAGCACCCCAGGCATGCCCCCTTTCTCAGTGGAAGGGCCACCCCAGCTGTGGGGTAACTCGTGGGTCCACGCATGCCTTCTCTGGACGGCTTCCTCTGGCCACCCTGTCTAAAGAGTCCCCTCCATGGCGCTTCATCTTTTTACAGCGTGTTTCTTAATAGCACATTATTTCACCCCAACAATTGATGGTGTTCATTTCTTTACTGTCAGACCCTTCCACCAGAATAGAATTTGCTTAAGGGAAGGGTACTAAGCTAAATGTTTGGCGACTGAATGTATAAATGAATGAATGAATAAACTAGACCTTTAGCAAGGTTCCACTCATATTTATGAGCACATGCTATGCACCAAGCACTTTTATTAGGGTTATTTTTTAAATGTCTTTTGAATCTCACAATAACGCTAGGAGAGAGCTTTTGGTATGCCTGTGTTGGAGAAAAGGAAACTGATGCTCAGAAGGGTTACATGACTTGCCCAAGGTCACAGAGAAAGACGCCATCAAACATGTGTTTGCCTAAGTTAGTGAGCCGAGAGTCATACCCCCATCTCCTCACCCCACCTTGCCCCTCAGCACACGCAGACGCAATCACCAGGTCTTCTCAAGTCCACCACTATGATATTTCTTGACGCCATCTCATCCCTTCTTCTCCATTGGCATTTTTCTTAGGCTAACCCACCACCATCTCTCAGGGTTGCCTTACCTTGACCCTTTGGGGTCTCACTTCTCTCCTCTGTAAAGTGAGGGTAAGTTCAAACAATGCTGAGCCAAAGTCCCCTCAAAAGCCTACAAGCAGGGTGACCAGCCGTCTTGGTTGGCAGGGCTGCATTAGGATTTTTGTGGGCCCTTTGGCTCTGTAGTCTTCTTCCTCAATAAAGGAGTTAAAAATTATACTTAACGACTGCATCGGTGTGAAGACAAATACCGGGGGTGCCAGAAAAATCTATACACGTTTTAAGAGATGTTATCTATGTGTTACTTTTCGAAGTCTAATTGAATTACAATTCGAATTGAATATAAATGTATAGTATGATGTTCGCTCCAAAGATGGCGTTAATCAAATGAATGCTAGAGTCATTCATTGTATTACAATTGTAATAGTTTTTTCCTTTAAAAAAATATGTATACACTTTTTGGCACCCTCTGTATAATCCAGGCTGGGTTGGTGATGACATATTCATTATTATCATATTCATGTTTTTCTTCTGGTAAACTAAATTAAAACATTTTCGTGGGTCCCTAACAGTATCATGGCCCCTAAGCGCCGTGTCTGTTGTGCCTGCTGGGTAGGTTGGCTCTGTTGGCTTTAGCAGGAAAAGTTCCACATCCCAGGAAACCTATCAGTTCTGGGCAAACCGGGACGGTTGGTCACTCCACTACAAGTCCTCCCTTGATCCAGCTCTCCGCTGCCTCTCTGACCGCAGTGTACACTCCCTTCCCTTGGCTAGTTCCACCCCAGACACATGGGCTCCCCTGCTGGTCCTTGATCAAACTGGGCATGCTCCTGCCCCAGGGCCTTTGCATTTACTCCTCGCTCTGCCTGGCATTAAACACGTGGCTAATTTCATTCAGATCTTTGCTCAAATGTCACCTTGTCAGTGTAGCTTTCTGTGGCCACCAGTCAACAGTCCTCTCACTGATCTCCCTTCCTCACTTCTACACACATCCAGTTCTTTCTCCACACAGCAGCCGGAGTGAGCTTTGGAAAAAAGCAAATTGATCATGTTCGTCTGCTGCTTAACAATGTGTTTTGGTCCTTATTGCTTTTAGAAGACCCAGACTCCCTAACATGACCCCTAAGGCCTTGGTGCGCGGATGCTTCATTTCAGGCTTCTGCTGGGAGATGTGTGAGACGTGAGCTACAGTGCTGTCCCTTCTGAAGTTCCTGGTTCCCCAAGGCCCTCCCAGGACACAGCCTGCACTGATCGCCTTGTGAGTAGCACTCCGGGGGCAGCTGAGCCTCAGCACTACCTCATCTAAGAAGAGAAGAGACCTCAGGGTACCAAGGGAAGGCTTGGCATTGGTGCCCATGGGAAGGAAATAGATGGGATGACTCCGCAGGGTCCTGCAAGTTTGGGGTTTTTCTCTCCCCCTGAGCCCAGCAGGAATCTCTGGGGAGACGCTGAAGGACACTGGGCCCCACCCAGCAGGGGAAGCAGTGCCAGGATTTTGCTTGGAAATGGTTGCCTTATTTTACCTCTGGGCATTGTTGGAGGTTGAACAGTGCTTCCCAGAAGCCATACAATAGGGATTTACAAGATTCAATTAGAAAGTACTTCCTTGCGCCCACCCCATATCGTGCATGCTGCACTTTCACTCCTGAGTGGAAATGGAGAGCCAGGAGACCCTCCCACCACAAAGCCCTTTGTTTCCATGAGAGCTGGGCCCCTCTAAAACAATACACATGGATGTATATCAAGCCTTCATCATGTGCCAACCAATGTCCTTAGCACTTTACATGCATAAAGTCATGTATTCCTCACGATAGCTGTAGGAGGTGGGTACTGTTTGATAAGAGGAGAGTTTGGAGTTCCTATCTCCCTGACCCTATGATATGAGGGCGGCAGGAGGTGTGGGAGAGCTTTTCCCCACTCCAACCGCTTTTGGGGAGGAAGCCTCTATTTTCTCCATGAGAGCATCCTAGGACAATCAGGGACCATCTGAGGAGGCCACCTCATGGGTGCTATTCTGCTGCAGCTACAGCTGGGGTGGACACGAGTTCCACAATCTTAGGTACTACCAACAATAGTTATCAGAATGGTGCCTGGAATACGGTGGTCAGTTAAAAAATATTTGGTATGAGGTGGCCAGTTAGCTCAGTTGGTTAGAGTGCAGTGCTCATAATACCAAGGTTGCTGGTTTGATTCCCACATGGGCCACTGAGGTGCGCCCTCCACAACTAAACTGAAACAGCTACTTGACTTGCAGCTGACAGGTCCTGGAAAAACACACTGTTCCCCAATAAAATAAGTAAAAATTTTGGTGAATAAATGAATTTATTGAGCATCTACTCAGCGCCAGCGCTCTAAAAGATAATTTGCACACATTGTCTCATTGAAAGCCACCCACAAACCCTAAGAAGCAGCCACTGTGAATTCTATTTAACAGATGAGGAAATAGCAACGCAGGGAAACTAAGTAGTTTCACCGAGGCTACACATCTAATAAATGTCGAAGCTGGGGGGTTTGTCCCCAGGACCATCTGACTTGCCTCTAACAGCTTAGGTGCTCGATTAAATACTTGTTTGGTGGCGAATGAAAGCTGGGCCTGACAGCTCTACCTGGGATAAAAACACCAATGTTGTGCGTCCAGATCCTTGGGGAAGAGGCATTGTGGGCACGGGAGAGGAATCTGGAGCGTGGCTATGGCGTCTCGGTTTTCCCCACCCCCTCCTCCCTGGCTTGGAATCTAGCTCTGCTTACGCTTCTAATGGATGACCCACACTCTCAAGTGCCTTCCCAGCCCTACCCATCCTTGAGCTGCAGCTGTGAAATCATGGTGACAGATCAGTTTAGTTTCCAGGATGAGCCTATGATTATGTCTGCCTCAGCAGGGAGGTGACCCCATCTCGGTCCTTGCCCTATGACAAACGAGCTCTCTTTTTTCATTCAGGTAGCTCTGAAACACCACCTTCTCCATCAAGCCTTCCTGGATTGACTAGGTGCCAGCTGTCAGCTGACGGAGGTTCTTCCATCCATCCAGAGAAAGTTTTGGGCCCAGATCTCAGCCAGCGTCTGTCCCTGTCTTCTTGGGTTATAGGACATCTCTGTGAAGGTTTAGGTCCCAGCAAGGCAGTCTCCCTATTGATCTGGAGGGAAGTCTTCTTTCAAGCAGGTGCTGCTGGCAGAGCCTGTCTCACTAGCTCCAATTTCTAAAGCCTCACAGGATAAACCCACTAGTTGAGGAGCCTTGTGAAAAACCAAGGAACAGAAGGGGGTGAAAAGAAATATATATATATATATATATATATATATATATATATATAGAGAGAGAGAGAGAGAGAGAGAGAGAGAGAGAGAGAGATAGTATAGGTAACAATTTTTTTGGGGGGTGGTGGTGGTAAGCTTCCTTTAAAAAGAGAAAGGAAGCATTTCCTAGGGGAGGCTCTGCTGAGGGTCCCTGGGTAACCCCAAACAACCTGAATCTACACCCTGGGCTCCCGTGAAGATGTGCCCTAACTCTAGGCTCAGAGATTTCAGCAAATGGAGGCACTTTGTGTTTAGATGTTGGGATTCTTCCAGAATTCAGCAGTCCCTTTCCTTTCCCTTCCTCAGCACAGTCTCAGGAACTTGGATTAATAAGGTTTTTGAGATCACTTTTAAAGGCCTTTTCCTTCTACAGATAAGAAAACTGAGGTCCTAAGACTTGCCGCAGGCCCACAACATGACACGCCTCGCAGGCAGCGCACCCCTCCCGCCGTGTTCACGGAGGGAGGCCAGTGGCCGGGAGGGGGCTGCTCGGAGCTGGACAGAATGTTCCTCTCGTTCCTCCCCTGCCTGCTCCTTCCCCACTCCCTGAGGCAGCATTTCCAGGCTGGCAGAGCAGGGCTGGGGTGCAGGGAGGGCTCTGTAGGGAAGGGGGGGGGCCCTGCAGGGCCAGGGCAGACGCCAATGACAAGAGCAATTTATTTCCCGGGCACAGATTGGACGGCAACTGAGAATTTCTCCGTCTACCATCCATCAGCCGGCCGCCTCCAGCAGCCTCCATGGGGTCGGGAAATTTGTCTTGACGGCTCTGCTCTGCCACTTTATTTGGGCTCCCATGGCTCAAGTCATGTCAGAGACCCCCAAACCAGCAGAAGGAATCAAACTCAAAGATCATCCATAGAGCTGGCACCTTACAATCTGCACCCGCCTGCTCCCACCCTGGGCCTCACGGGCTCCCCGGAAGGACGTGATGTATTTCCTCGGGGCCTGCAGGGAACAAGGGGCTTCTGTGAGTGCAGTGCCCTGGCTGGGAAGGGAGCAGGCCCTGGAGAGTCTGCCCAGGCATCTGGGATGACTGGGGATTTCCCAGCCTGCGTTGATCAGAGGGTGTTGGCTGAAAGTACTATTAGCTGAAGGGGTTGGCAACCTTTTTCTATAAAGGGCCAGATAATAAATATTTTAGGCTTGCAGGATGTCACAACCACTCAGCTCTGCCACAGTAGTGCAGAGGCTGCCGTAGACAATACATAAGTGACTAGAGCAGCCCTGTTCTCATAAAACTTTATTTACAAAAAACAGTGACTGGCCCATGGGCTGAACATTAATGTCCCCCAAACCCTTTGGAATTTGAAGAGACTTCACCTTCTTAACAAGATTTATTCATCAATAGTGGTCATGATCATTTTTTTCAATGAAAACTTGTAAATCAAGTGATGGAGCCATTGGCGTGTACCCTAAATCTAATACGGTGAGCCTATACAGTGTCCCACCAAGCCTCGGAAAACACAGGAGCTGCTCTTTCATGGGTTGGGTCTATCATCTCTCATACCATCCTTTATGAGCATTGCACAGAAGTGCTGAGCACAGGCTCTGGAGTCCTCAGTCCTTATTCTACCATTTACTCGCTGTATGACCTTCACCTCACTTGTCTGTTTCCTCATCTAACCAATGGGGACAATAGCAGTTCACTCCCACAGGGTCACTGTGAAGCCGAATGGCTTGTTACAGGGAAAGCACTTGGGAGAGTGGCTGGCTCGTGTCAGTCCTCACATGGAAGTACTGCCAGACCCCAGTTAACCTTCAGGAAACACTGACCAGGGGCTGGCTGGCCTCGGGCGATGTGAGAGGCTGAGGTGTGGAGACACTGTACCAGCCAGATGGGCAAAGGGGTGACCGTCCCTCTCCAGGCACCTTGGCATTGGGCATTTTGGA
>NW_017732082.1:460451-461290 GCF_001890085.2 Hipposideros armiger
GTATGCTTGTCTGTCTGTGTGTCTGTAGGGGAGGGAAGGGAAGGAAAAGCACAGAAAGACATAGGAGACAAATACAGTCAGAGAGAATGCTCATATGTGAGACAGTCACAATGTGAAATGGTAGACAGATACAAGGTGGTGGAAATAAGAGAAAATGGAGGCAGGATTGGAGAAACAGGAGACAGATATGGGTGGTGGTGGTGGTGTTTCAAGGACAGTCAGAAATTCAACTCATCTTGGTCTTAAAGTGTCCTTGGCCATGGTGCTGAATTCTAAGGCCCTACCAGACAGAGGCAGCTGAATCGTGCTATGACTTTAAGCTGTTATGTTCACCACATTCCTTAGTATAGTTATTGGGTTCCCACTGTACGCCAGACACTCCATTACTTGCTTTCATACATATTACCTCATTTAATCACACAATAACTTTCACAGTAATTCAAAAAACTGCCAATGTCTTGCCTTCAGTTACTCAAACCAAAACATAGTTGGGAGTGGGTACTGACAAAAAAATATCTTACTTTGTTATAAGGACCTTAAAAAAAAAGGCAAAGGAGGAAGCGGGGGGCGGGGAAAGCTGGTCTCTGATGACATTTAAATAATGACCAGAGTCAGGGCTACAGAGATAGTGAGCCTGCATGGGTTTTGTCAGGGATGTGTCCCACTGCAGCGTACTGGGGAATTTTAGGTGTTACTGTAAATTAGTATCTTTAAAAGAACATAGAAATGATGTATCCAAAAGAGAATCTTTCATAGTACAGATTCTAGCATCTCTCACCCACTCCAATTATGTTGCCATTACTCAAAACAGTTTTGAACTTTTTTTTTAGTCTCTTTAA